>NC_137817.1:43933691-43976191 GCF_963921795.1 Nannobrachium achirus
AAATATTATTATAGCTACTGCTTTACTTACGAAACACAAAATAAGCTTTTGAGGTGCTTTAAAACAAGCAAAAAAAAGGATTAAAACTACAATAACACATTCAATACAAAGAAGTGCAGTGAGATATATAAAAAGACCAATCAAACAATAACATTGTTCGGCCTCGAAGGTGGGAGAGGGTTAAATAAAAGTGGAGGGGGACCAGAGAGAGAGAGGTACTGTACTAGTGAAGCAATAAAAGAATAAAAGAGAAAGCGGAGAGAGGGACCCGGGAGAAGCGGAGCACACCAAAGGGAAGGCAAAGGGGCAAGCAGGCTCGTCCTCATTACCAGCGGTTCCACCCTTATCGTCTGGACACTCAACCTTTGGCTGGAGTTGTCCACGGTGCAGCGGCACAAACACCAGGGGAGTCACCATCCCATCACCATGCACGTCCCCTCTTCTGCTTCGCCTGGCCTTGTCTTGTTTTGTTGTATCTCTCCTCTCCTCTCCTCTCCTCTCCTCTCCTCTCCTCTCCTCTCCTCGATTCCTAGGTCGCCATGGTGACTCAGCTTTCCCCCAGCCATCGACCAGAATCTCAAATAGGCTCCCCCCTCTCTTTCTTTCTCTCTCTCTCTCTCTCTCTCTCTCTCTCTCTCTCTCTCTCTCTCTCTCTCTCTCTCTCTCTCTCTCTCTCTCTCACACACACACACACACACACACACACACACACACACACACACACACACACACACACACACACACACACACAGCATGCCGATGCCAGGGACCTGATGAGATTAATGGCATGATAATGAGTACCTATCGGCACAGCTGACCTCTTCCTCATGAACAGCTCATAAACATCTCTCCTCCTCCTCTCTCTTCCAGATCGTGTCCTTCTCTCATCGTTTTCTCATTAAGCTTTCCTTCTTTCCTTTGTTGTTTTTTTTTCTTCTTCTGTCTCTTTTCTACTGTCTACCACTTTCCCTCAAGTTCCTTTCCTCTCGTTCTGTTCTGAGCCTTAATACTTTTTAACGTTTCATCCAGTCATTAGTGTTTTGTTCTGTAATATGTGTAGTTCGCCCTTGCGATGTACTTGGGGCTACTCCTGGTGATGTAAGGGCAGTGATTATCAATCCTTTTCATTTCAAGCTTTCATTTCTCACACTCAAGAGTTACAGAATCGTAATGGCCCGTTTGGTTCCTAACTATCGATCATTTAACCTGGGACCCCCCGGAACCCCCCGCAAAGAGCCTTGGGGGTCCCCAGACCCCACTATGAGAGGTGTAAGGCAGATGAAATGGCTGTTAGTGACCCGGTCCCGGGGGCCTCGTTTAGACATCTGAGCTGAAAGCTCTTCGGAGCTGGTCGGGTGTATGGAGAACTGGAACGATTGGAGACTCCGATGGAAGCTCGTCTGAGGACGACCGAGAGAGAGCGTAGGTTTCGTACCGTAAAAGGTTTACATAATTAGATTCATAAAGCCATGCACATGTACAGCTGCACACAGCTCTCCCTTTCAGAATTGGAATCAACTTGAAAATGCCCTGTTAACTCCTGCAATCAACCATAAACGGTAGATGCAAATTTGAGTGGCTTGTGGTGGAGTGGTGAATCCACAATTGGAAACCAGCATGATGCAGTGGTTAAAACCGCAGGACAAACGGAAGTAATCATGAGTCGAGAGGCCATTAGCCACTGGCAGAATCATATTAGCATGCTCACAAATAATTGGGTTTATATATCGAAAGGATTTTGATTAACTCAAGTAGTGTTATTCTTGTTGAAACCAACAGATATTGCTTGCAAATTACATTTAGATGTTGGCACTTAACAGAATGTTTATCAACAGTGCAAGGAAACCTAACATGTCGACCTTCATTAGTCGGTAATAAGATATCATAATGATGGAAAGGTGGACAAATGGGAAAAGTTGACCTACAAGAGAAACTCCTTTTGCAAGTGCACTGACACCACGACGCTGCCGTGAGTCAAACTTGATTTAATTTTCCCCTAGCAGGTGTCATGTTTTAACCTCTTGACCGGGGAACCGCAGGGTTCTGTACTTGATCAACTAATATCAATTACGGTTGTATTTGTACACTCTCAAGAGATACACACCTGTAAGACCGCTAAGGAGTCAGACCGCTAAGAGGGAATCAGGGGGAATCAGGAACCGGAAACCATTAAAATCCTAAAGCAGGGGTCTTCAACAGGGGGTCCGGGACCCCTAGGGGGTCCTCAGAGTTACTCCAGGGGGTCCTCCAAATCTTTGTGTGATAGAAACATTTTTCCTCTTTTTTTATATTAACCATGAACTCTATAGCGTCCATATTCTGAGAACTTTAGCCAAAAATAGCCGATCTACAAGCTCACAACGCCTCGCGCTGCGAGGCGTTGTGAGCTTGTAGATCAGCTATTTTCGACAAAGAGGTTTGGTGTAGAGGGGAAAAGAGCAGACTAAGTACGGAGTGAAAGGTCAAGTTTATTAAGTATTGACGGTTCAAGTGGTTAAATATCTGAAAACACAAATTGACATGAATCCAAAATACACTGATGATTGTGCTGTCACACGATGAAACTATGGAATCTCTGAAAAGGTTGTGGGTCCCTGCTTCATCTCTCTCTCAACTAAGGGGTCCCTGGCCTGAAAACGTTGAAGACCCCTGTCCTAAAGGATTCCAACCCTAGTTGATAGGTGCCTGCTGTGTATTCGGCCTGCTCCATTTGTCCCCCTGCTCCAAATCTCTTTGCCTAAAATAGCTGATCTACAAGCTCACGACATGTGTATGTATTTGCCGTAGCCTTAGCCTATATCTTATTTTGTGTGTTCTACTTATCTGGCTGCATTCGTATCTGTTTGTTCAACATAGTCGCTGTTCATTGCTGTTGCGCTGTGCACACAGGGGATGTGATTTTATTGTACTTGGGGTTTATTAATTCAGTAATGTTAGTTGTGGGGCTTGAGTCTTATGGTTACTGGTAGCCTAGAACAGTGGTTCCCAAACTTTTTCATGACAAGGACTGCCAAATTGACATTAGCCCGCCGACCCCTATTTGAAAAGATATGCCAGGGACCCCCATAAGAGAAGATTTCTACCGCTCTAGCAGTGATTCCCAACCATTTTATCTTCAAGGACCCCAAGTTTGACATGCATTTTAGGCTACGGACCCCCATTTAATGGCATTTCTATCTCTGAGACTCCAATCTATATTGTAAAATCAATGTAACCAAATGGTTTGACCCCCTGGAACTCCCTCAAGGACCCCACTTTGAGAACCAATGGCCTAAAACAGCAGCCTGGCTATTTCTTCTTGTTCTGACCCTCATGAGGTTGTTTTATATTCCTTTGGCGTAACAAAAGCCTGGTAATGTCTGGGTACTTGTATAGGTTCATTCCAACAATTTGGATTCATTTCATGAGTGACTGACTGCCATCAGCGCCACTAATTCCTACTTTCTCAGAAATGTTGGAATGCATGGGGCATGTATTCTGCCATCAATATTGTTTTTATTTTGGGGAGTGATTAGGGCACGTCTCTCCAATGTAAAGCTATACATATCAAAAATAAAGGCTCAGAAAAAAAGCCACAAAATAGCACTATTCCATACAAACCCAAACCACAACAACAGAAGCAGACCTTAAACAGGTTTTACATCAGAATACACTACAATTGAAATAGCTTAGTCAGCATTAGAATAGGGATGTGTATGCAAAAAAAAAAGCTTTAAGCTTTAATTTTACGTTGTTTATTTTTACCCTCTCTCTTTTGTAGAGCACCCAATTAAAGAATTTAGTTCCACGTCTGGGGACCCATGGAACCATTAAAATGTTGATATTCCTCAGGGTAAATTTTTACACTCTCTGACTTAAATTAACACTCAGGATTAAAGGAATAGTTCACCAAAACAATTACTTATTTTCTATCAATTACACACCCCATGAAGCCTTGAAGTCATGGAGTTTATTTTTTATTATATAAATATTTTTGCATTCCTAAGCGAATAATGACTCCGCCGGTCATCAAATTATGTTGACATTAAGGAGTATGAGTATGAAGGAGTATTTTTTAACACCTATACTAATTCAGTTTACTCCTAGACCTAATGTGTTGCTATGCAATACAAGCCAAAACTCTGCTTAGTGGCTGGAAATTGATTTGTTCTCTGGCAGGATTAGCTTATTTAATATTCTGCAAGCAATGCAAACCGCAGTATATTGTGCCTTCAGTGATTTTAAATGCATAACTCCCTTAGGCGATTGAACGGAGAAAAGTAGTGGATTTATTGCAACGGCATGCATTCCTTGACCACACCCACATCCCCCCATTAAAATGAGCCAAATGTTCTGTTTGATAAGTAAACCAAGAAACAACACAGCAACATCCTGAGTGTGTTTTTGTGTGCCTGTTAGTCCCATTTTATTCTGCTGGCATTAAATAAACACTGTCAGTATAACTTTAATACTAGGAAGTAGTTCTTTCATGATATTTATGTGATATTAGAGAGAAAGCAAGTGAGCCTTGACTTGATATCCTAGAACTCTTGCCAAAAGGATCAATCTGTATACCATATCGTCGTTGTCGGGAGGAAACCTCATCATTTTGAAAATGATTTAGACTAGTGAAAACAGCCGATCTACATGCTCACAACGCCTCGCACCGCGAGGCGTTGTGTGAGTGTAGATCCGCTGTTTTCACTACTTTTGTGCAACGGCCTTGAATGATGAAGCGGGGCTTTACTTTGCAAAAGAACGTACACATTTTAAACGTGGAGATACAAGGTTTCTGCCGGACAGTGGCGATATGTTTTGGACACTGTTACACAGAGCACCATGTAGAGTCAGTCCACCCATCTGTTAAGTTTATTATTTATATCTACATTATAGAGTGGCCATATGGTGAATAAGTTGTTATTCAGGCAAAAAAAAAAATATTGATTCTCACCTTACGCCAAATGTAAATGTGATGCAATGTATATGCTGTGATGCAAAGAGTAAGCACTGACGAATGTCAAAATGATGACAATCCCAATATAATTGGAATGTATTCAAGTATGAAAAAAGTCATTTCTTTGCAAATACTTTTTCCTTTTTCTTTTTCTTTTTTACAGGGAGATTTTTCTATTGGTCATGATGATTGGGTCACAGTAGCACTGTGGCTCAACCTGTCAATCTGCGAGACAGCAAACAGAGAGGAAATCCTTATTGTTCAATTTTTCAACCGGCGCGCAGTGGATCAATAACGTTATTAGGAGCCTTTGCACCGATGCAAAGGTCAATACCATTGGCTGCTAAAGGCTTGGTCCCATTGAGTGTTTCCTATACTGGGTCTCTCTCTCCGCTGTCATGTGCTCTCCTCCAGGTTATAAATATCTACTCTCTGTCACCATCTGGCTCCACAAGGGCTGCTCACCTCTGTGTGTGTGTGTGTGTGTGTGTGTGTGTGTGTGTGTGTGCGTGTGCCTGCGCACGTGCGTGCGTGCGTGTCAGTGTTACCGCTGTGAACCATATGAGCTTGCTGTTTCAGAGACAGCAGTAATAATGCCCCTCGTACAGCAGGTACAGTAAACCAACCTGTGGGAGTTTGCTATAGCTTTAATGTCATCTTGATATAATGAAGCTTTGGGCTCTTGAGAGGGTACACATGGAGTTAACACACATGGTTGTGCATATGTTAGGAGCCTATCAATGCACCATGGTTCAGTTATAATTAAGAGGGGCTCAGAAAAAAGACTAAGGCAGGGGTCTTCAATGTTTTCAGGCCAAGGACCCCTTAGCTGAGAGAGAGATGAAGCAGGGACCCCCCACTACATATTGTCTACAATTGTGTTGCAGATTAAAACATTTCATAGATTTCTTAGACAGCTTAGATTTGTTTGACAGCAGTCATTATGTTGGAGTAATGTGTATTTTCAGACATGTAACCACTTGAACCTTCAAATACTTAGTCAGCTCTTCTTTTCCCTCTACAAACCTCTTTGCCAAACATAGGCGATTGCGAAGCGTTGTAAGCTTGTAGATCTGCTATTTTTGGCTAATGTTCCACTCAGAATAGGGATGTTTGATTGTCTAACTTAAAAGTTTTCTGAAGTTTGTTGCCTTAAAATTTTGAGTTTTCCCAACTTTTATTTTTTACAGTGTAGGGTTCAAATGGTTAATGTGAAAAACATGATCCTATCACTCAAAGATTTGGCTGCCCCCCTGTAGTAACTCTGAGGACCCCCTAGGGGTCCCGGACCCCCTGTTGAAGACCCCTGGACTAAGGGATTGCTTTTCTGAGGAATAAAATAAATAAAAGCTGGGGAAGGCCATATTGAAGAGGTGGGTTTTGAGAGATTGGAGTTAGCGCTTGTGTTCGGTGGAGACGACGGTGGCGCGCCGTCTCAAGCGGACTTCGCGCGCGCCTCCGTCGTCTCCAATGAAAACAAGCGCTCCTTTACTTCTCGCCTCCTACGGAAACAATAACAGCCATGGTTTGCGAGGGATGGGGAGCGCTTGTTTTCCATACATGGCCCACCCGAATCCTCTCTGTCACTTGTCATCATTTACATGGGCGGTGGTTAGAATACACAGGTGGTCAATACACAGGGCTCGACATATTTTTTTTAGCTGGTAGCACTGGTGCTTCCAGTTTGAAAATGTAGGAGCACCAGAGAAAAAAATTGGAGCACCCACCAAAATGGAAGGAGCACCAATATGTTATCAATGTTTTTAAATGAATGAAAAAACAACAATATAAAGTGAAAGTAGCCTTACAAATGCATGGTAGGCCACCTCTGAGGCTTTATGCAGTCACCTTCCAGAATTTGAACTGTAGTGCACTGTCCCTCATCCATCCATCTTGTCAAATAGGTATCAAACATCTCCAGAAGAGAACCCGCCACTGATTCCAATCACAACCTAATCTGTTTTTTGTTAACCTTGGCTTCATAGCCTATTTGGATTATATACATTGAATTTCTAAGCTATAAAATAATTGCAATATAAATATAACATGGGTTATGAGGGTCTACTCTATGCCATTACATTGCATAGAGCCTGCTACTGCCTATTGTACACTGAATGTGGACAATACACACACAGTTTGCATCATCAGTTTTTTGTATGCATTTCTTAATAGCCTAGGCTACACAGTGCACCGTACACACTGATTCTGAATATGTTTTAATAACAGTTTTGAAACTCCTTACCTTGTTCTGCTATATGCTGGATCACTATAGAAACAGATTACACACCTGTGATTGATGTAAGCTGATCTAAGGAGAAGATTATAGTGTGTTCTATCACGTCTACTAAACCGAAATCAGAATCTAGGGTTGGGCCAATCCGTTTTAGAATTAGTGTTTTAACAATGTTCACATGCATCACAACCAAAACAACTCAATCAGGCTTGTTCAACAACTACAGTAGGGATAAGGTTAGTGTGTCAGTGGATTTGATGAGCGCAGGATTAACACATGCACAGACACTCCAGGTGGAATGGACGGACAGCTGAAATGGGGATTATTTATGGATATAGAACGAGAGATGAAAGGACATCGGATTGGAAAGGGATTAAAACAGGATTTATTGTCCGCTGCACTGGTGTTGACTCTGAACTCTTATCTCTTCACTGATCGAGCTATTCATTCGTTCATCAATACATCTATTATTGATCCATTCATCTTCCAACTTGATGTACGTGCATTAAGTGCAAAGTAGTTTGTTCAAGTCTAAGGTTATATTCATACAGTACTTAAGACTTAAGCATAGTTTATACTTTATATAAGACAAACCATTGCTTGTGACTCATGGCTCACAGCTCTGTACATTTATATTTTTTCTTTAAAGGGGGCCTGTCACCTAAAGGGTTACTGTCACTTTAAGAATCATCTTAAAAAAACAAGTTAATATTTTTATGATGTCATTGTGGGGATGCACAATTATAAGCCAATCAAATTAATTGTCTGTATAGCCTGACTGTATGACTACTTACTGTACTGGTCAGCTGTTGTTGGGCAGATTACACTGAGACAGTTTCAGACTGTTTCAGGATGCACACCGGAGAGAGACCACATGACCTACTGTATCATACTATTATAATTTCGGGGCTGACAGCGGACCTTTAAGATTTGTTTTGGGGCTTTTATGCCTTTACTACAGGTATGTGGTATGTGCCTGGACCAGTAAGCAGGCGCGTGCCCCACACTTATACTGTACTTAATACTCACTGATAAATGTCCTGTGATACTGGTGATGCCAGAGGGGAAACAATGGAATCACTCAAATCAGCATGCAGGGTTCATCCATCAGTGAGCAGGAAGGTACACAGCAAATCTCATGGTAATCCAGCCAGTGGATGTTTAGATACCTCGTTTGGGACTAACGTGTTGCGGGGGACGGATGCACTGACTTGGCCATGTTTTAGAGTCACACCTCTAGCGGGGTTAAAAGCAACAACGAATTAACATGTCTGAGAGCGGCTTTCATCTGGCAGTGGTCTGCAAATAATGCATCACACTTCTGCTTGAACACGCGAGAGGAAGATTATAGATTATTTAACCCTCACTTTCAGCACTGTTTTTTAAAGATGCAGTGCCATGACCCCCCCCCCCCCCCCAAAAAAAAAAACACGATTATCAGGTATTATTTTTATACTAGGAGGAAGATTTTTTTTCTCCAAAAAATTGTACAGAAAGAGTTAAAATTAGGTTTTTAGGTGGCCACACCCCCCAGTTCATTAAGTATGCCTGGTTGTCAGGTGGGTGGTGACCCAGCTGAAGTTAGCCACGCCCACAGTGTTGGGTGAATGGTAAAAGGGGAGGGGATGATTATAATGTCATTTAATCACTGTTTTTGGATCAGCACTTTTGACCCACAAGGTGTCAGCTTCCAGTAAGAAACCCCAAATACAAAGGGAATACATAATTGCTCATAACAACCACACCAGGGGGTCTAATGAAGTACTGTCAACCTCGTAGACACATGAAAACCAGAAAAAGTACAACTATGGCACCGCCTCTTTAAAGGAGTCTGAGAGGAAGAGATGATGATGATGATGGCGATGTTAGTAGGACGCGTGTGTGTGTGTGTGTGTGTGTGTGTGTGTGTGTGTGTGTGTGTGTGTGTGTGTGTGTGTGTGTGTGTGTGTGTGTGTGTGTGTGTGTGTGTGTGTGTGTGTGTGTGTGTGGGGTTGCGGGTTCAGTATAAGTAAACACAAGTGTGGCATTGGACAGGGACAGAGAGGAGGTGGGTGGGATTGGGTTGGTATGCTTGCCAGCTGTTGCTCTGTGATCATCTTCCCGCCACACATGTATTCGGAAAACATTTATTGCTGTTGGATTAAACACATGGACACACCCGGATTAAAACGCGCGCGCACGCACGCATGCACGCACGCACGCACGCACGCACGCACGCACGCACGCACGCACGCACGCACGCACACACACACACACACACACACACACTATATATATATATTTACATCACTTGTGGGGACATTACATAGACTTCCATTAATTGTTATGCAAATCCTGTGGCCTTACCCTAACCTCTATCCCTAAACCTAAACCCTAACCCTAACCTTATCCTTAACCTTAACCTTAACCCTAACCGTTGTGGGGACCTACTATTTTGTCCCCACACTCAGGGCTCCAGACTAACTTTTTCACAGGTAGCACTGGTGCCACCTACATTTTCATTAGGTAGCACCACCAGAAATTAGGTAGCACCATCTTTTTCTTTGTATAGCGTATTAGCGTGGTATTAATACATAGCTTTATTATGCTGATGACAGTTGTTGTCGATATAATGTTGTTGAATACCCTGATAACAATATGTCTCAGTAAAAAAAGCTGTAACCTAGTTTTTATGTATTTTTGCTTCAAGTTAATATTTGCAAACTAAAGACATTAATTCAAGAAAGATTTACGAATATCTAGGCTAACAAAGGCAATATAGAACTATGACTTTAAACGTGCACAACGTAGACTAAATGCAATAGGCTTGCTTTCATGCAGGATGGAAAAATAAAATTGTCCTTATGGTTTTGGAGTGAGATACTGTGGGAAGTAAGCTGCTTGATCAACAGAAAACGTTCACTTGGACACACACACACACACACACACACACACACACACACACACACACACACACACACACACACACACTCACTAACACAGAACACACGCTACAACAAAGACAGAAAAGTTAACAGGTGCCGTTAATTTGAGCTAATTGTCTGTCTATGAAGTGAAAAGCGCATTTTGAGCACTGAGGAACTTAACGACCCACAGCTGTTTTCGCACGTAACAGTAGGTTAATGTAACCAACGGTGGAAACATCCTGCTAATCAATAGCTAATCTAATAGCAAACAAACAACCCACGACCCATTATCCAGTTAGAGATGACAACAGAAAAAGCATGGTTATACAAAGAAAGGTTAGTATTATGTGATATCTATCCATTCCAAGGTGAGCGAGAGAGAGAGAGAATCTGTCTGTGTGTGTGACTCGACCACCGGACTGACCGACACTAGTGTGTGCATTGTGTGAGTGTGTGTGTGTGTGTGTGTATGTGAGTGAAAGAGAGAGAGAGAGAAGGGGAGGGGCGGAGCAGGCAGGCAGTCAGGGGGAGAGAGAGACGGAGCGAGAGAGAGAGAAGAGGCGTCAGGCGATCCTCGATTGAGGATTGTCTTTTTTTCTTTCTTTTTTTTTAGTCGCACGTGCGCGACCTGGTTAAAATTTAACTCGCACTTTATGAAATTAAGTCGCATATGCGACTTAATAGCTCGCACCCTGGAGCCCTGCCCACACTGTCAGAGGTCCCCTGCAGGTGACTGTGTGAACATGCGTTTAGTCCCCATAAGTATAGCTAGACACACACACACACACACACACACACACACACACACACACACACACACACACACACACTCTCTCTATCTCTCTCTCTCTCCTCTCACGCACACACACAAGATATTGTGTCATTTTACACAGAATCCCATGAAACTCAACTCCCTGGACATCGACGGATGGCAACAAGGCTGTCTCTCTGGCTGAGTGAACCTCGTGTTAAACTCTGTTTCTTCTGTCTCCGTCTCTCTGTATGTCCTCGCCCCGGTCAATTTAACCTCTCTGTCTTTTTCCCTCTGCCCTATCCGCCTCTGTCTCTGCACAGCACTTTTTTGGATAATTGTCGACTCTGTGGAGGAACCGCAGTAGCCAAGGGTCTGCATTTCGCTGGTTCTGCTCTATTTATCAGGATTGCTGTGCGTCTGCAGCACATTCGCAAACTCGAGTGCTACTGTAATTGAACTCCTGCGAGTGTAAAAAAAGAATGGACCCACAAGGGGCAGAGGCAGAGTTACTCTGGATTTTGCTGTGTTTTGTTCTCCTGAGGGTCACACAGGAAAATGTAGGGGAAATTCCTCCCTCGGCGCGTAGTGAGAGTCTTACTCTGTAAGTCTACGACGGGTCAACGTCCGACATGAGTCGCACGCCTATCTCTTGTGGGTCCTCACATGAAAATAAAATAAATAGCAACTACGTTTCCTAATTGGGCCCTTTTGCTGAAAAAGGTGTTTCAAGTCTGGTCTTCTTTGCAGATTGTGTTAAAATCCATGTTTGCGTTGTGAAAAAGCAAGGCAAGAAAGTTCGGTTTCACTCTTGACATCAATAGTTTTCCCTATGGCGACTGTCAGCAATCTGTGGGCACACAAAGCAAAATTCAGGACACTCATAGATGAACTACAACGCCGCCTGTGCAAAGTGGCGTTGTTTGGCCCAGTGAAGTGGAAAGGCCACACCACTATGCCATTAGGCTTCCACATAATTTGTGTGGTTTTGCTAAGAGATTTATAGTTATAGTTTATGTTATAGTTTTAATTTAATGTAAGCATCACAGCAACCACACTTGCAGTTTCCAATTACGTCTTTGTAGTTTTTGCTTGTGTTATTGACTAGAAAAAGTGCCCTTCGGGCAATTGGCCCCATCCTGCCTGAAAGCCCACCCTTTCCTGGCCAAGTGCGTCATATACAAGAGGCACACCGGGAAAGACCAGATTTAGCTAGGCTGATAGTTGATCCTGAGCAGCAGCAGAGCTAAGGGGGATTATTTGTGTTGATCCCACCTCTGGTTTGGTCTTAAGGTTTGGTTTTTGCTTCAGAATCCTACTGTTCTCACTTTAATACTTTGCTATGACTACAAGCACTCTCAGCGGTTTCGTTCTCTCGTGGCCACAAGAACGATGGCATGCTCACCAGATCCAGATCTCACGGTTTCAAGTTCTTACAGAATCACGAGCTCAGCAGTCCTATCCACTGTATATCACACACAGTGAAAAACACACACGCACGCACACATGCTTAACTCTTTTACCGCTTTGGACGTTCCCGTTCGCCCCATTTTTCCCGGCGGCGCAATGCCAATTGTACGTTCTTTGGCTCGTTCTTTTGTACCTTGTTTTGATGTCTGTAAACTGATGAGGGGTCGCGCGGGTGTGTACCGTAGAGACAGCTCCCGTAAAAGTGCTCTCAAAAACCCACTGGACGTTAGCATCAATGGAGTAACAACACTCTTCCTTGTTATTTTCTCTGGGTCTATTGCTCTGTAGCGATTGAGCTGTCTTGACGGACGGTAGCCTACCGCGGCCATTTCACATTAATTATTGCATGAGGCTGCCCTCTACTGCTAGTATAGCGAAAGTACACCTATTTAAGGAGAAAAGAAAATAATAATGATGAAAAGAAATGAATACATCTTTGTCTATAACATCGCAAAGGTAAGGTGCTTTTGCTGGCACAAAACCCAATAAATAAATAACAACATCTGGCAGTAAAACTGTTAATATTACACTAGAGTTTACAGTTTAGGCATTTAGCAGACGCTTTTAATCCAAAGCGACACTTTTAATACAAACCGGGCCCATTGCAAGTAATCAGATTAACTGATCAGATCAGATCAGATAAAATCAAGATACAATCAAGATAAAAGTCATGCAAACTTGAATACAGTTTAACATAGCCATTCAACATTGAACATTGAATTCAGTTTAGAGCCATCCAAACATAGAAATTCTGTTTACTTTAGAGCCATGCATACATGATTTTCAGTTTAACATTCAGTTTAACCTTTTTGAGTAATGCAAGACTCTGAACTACAAGGTGGAGGCTGGGCTGGTGGAGTTAAGCTTTGCCAGCAGCAGTAGTATGTGGTAGAAATTGAGATCCATCCAGTGTAGGAGGGAGCCATATTTATACCGCCTTGTTGAGGGAATGAGGTGTATAGGAATTGGTGTCTGATTGGTGTATAGAAAAGCATTGCTGATTGAAAGCAAACAGCAAACTGACACCTGGGGTGTATGTCACCACCATGGCCTGCATGAACTACTGTAATGTAATGCTTATTTTTTTGTTATTACAACAGTACACTTTCACCCCTCCCTAAAATCCTAACTTACCATCTTACCTCAACAATTCCAGCATTGGTTAAAGATCTTCCTATCCGTCTGGCCACTGTGAGATAGGCTGAGGCATGTTTAGTTCAGCTCCAGCCAGAGATGAGGCAAAGAGATGTTCCTTCTTGAAAAGAAGGAACATATATATTTGGAGGGGGTACAGCATTGTGTAAACAGCTATGTCACATTTTGTCATTATATACATGCTATATACAGTAGACACACACACACACACACACACACACACACACACACACACACACACACACACACACACACACACACACACACACACACACACACACACACACACACACACACTCACTCACTCACACACAGAGAAAGCAATCTGTCAGGTAGCCATGTAATAACCATTCCAGTGTTTGGCTTGGTACACTGCATGTGTAACCGATTGAAATAGTCTGGCCATCTGCGTGCATGAGCATGTGCACCGCATCATGCACACCCACACACCGTCCGTCCGTCCGTCCGTCCGTCCGTCCGTCCATCCATCCATCCATCACCACATCACCCATCAAATCTGTCAGGCTGCCATTCACTGGCCCCGTTATAATGGTTTGGTCGCGCATGGGAATTGAGTGGAGGTGTTAAACTTGGCGAGTGGAGGGAATAAAAAAGCCCTCTGTCATACTGCCACGGCCCTGCGGGGAACCACGTGGTTGCTAGGCAGCGTTGGCAGTTGCTGCTCTTGCCTGCAAGAAAGAGACTAGAGTGAGACAGACAGAGAGACAGAGAGAGAGAGAGATGTCACATATCTCTTTACTCAGCGGAAGTGTTGGCTCTGCATATTCAAATATCACACGCACGCACGCACCCCCGCACGCACGCAGAAACACACACGTGCACACATGCACGCACACACACACACACACACACACACACACACACACACACACACACACACACACACACACACACACACACACACACACACACACACACACACACACACACACACACACACAAATCCCCTGCTGACAGCCTCCAACTGTCAGCGTGTTCCACTGAACTGTACTTTGCTTTCTCACTCAAACTACCCCCCCTTCCTCCCATCTCTCTCTCCTCCTTCCTTCGTATGGCTCTTGAACTCTCTTGAAACCCTCTCTTTCAATCTCTCTCCCCCTCTCTCTCTCTCTCTATCTCTCTCTCTCTCTCACTCTCAGCGTCTATGGTGCATATACATTTCTCTGTCTCTGTGAATGCCTCGAGATAATATTTAGAGGTTTTGGAATGATGACAGAATTTGGAGAGGCAGAGATGAAAAGGTATGGGTGTATGACCAGCCATGTTCAGTGACCCCATCCAATGTTAAAATCATTCCTGTGCAGTAAGGATGGGCGATATTAGGAAAACCTTCGATATTCGATAACGTTGTTGAATACCTCGATGTCGATATTACTCACGATATTAGTAAAACATTTGCATTATATAGTTTTATAATATAATGTCTTTCTGCTTTAGGTCCACTGCATGCCTAACCCAGATAATGAATAGCATATCCATGTATGCACACTGCAACCACATCTGGTTACAGATGGACTACTTTTTGCATGTGCTACGTGCATGCATAATTTTACAAATAGACCAATACCTCATTTCAAGCCGTCTTCATTGATATGTATACCTCGCACGTTGATACCTCGATATCGATACATTTTCGATATATTGCCCAGCCTTACTGTGCAGTGTTTTCCATTCGACGCACACGCACACATACACACAGCGACAGAGGAGAGGGACAACTGACTTGTTAAGCCCAATAAAAGTCCAAAAAAGTACACTGTTGACGTTGACACCAAATGTCAAAACAAGGTGAAAATAACATCAATTTCAGATGGACATTTATTATTATTCATTTACACTCACTTGGTTGCTTGGCTGCTGCTGGAGCATGCAAATGTGTGTAGAGAGACACATCTTAAAACCCGTAAAGATTCTGGGAGGAAGTGCTGCACGGAGGCAGATAAACATGCCATAATAGTTTGTTTACTATTCTCTATCAAAGCTAAAGGATAAAGAGTAAGTGTCCACATTTATCCTCCTTTCATCAGACAGCTAAATTACCAGCAAGCGTTTTATTTGACAAGACAGTCTATTTTCAGGGGACGTGAGGGATTTAAAATGATATGATGCAATAATTTTGGAAACCATTTTAATCTTGCCAAGACTGTCTAAAACAATGATTCTGTTCCTGACATAACTAGGCTGTATACAGCACAGTTTATTACACAGCTTGTTAGTGTTGTTGGAACAATGTTGGCATAAATGACATGAGTTAAAGGAGAATTCCAGACTAACATTTCTTACTAATGTGATGTTATAATATCCCAGAATGGGTTGAATTATTATCTTCTCCTCTTCATCCCGGGTCCAGCGCAGCTCCGATCGCGAGCGGTGGGGTCGATTTGTACTTCCTGAGGTCTTACAAACCAGAGTTCTCTCGTGATGTCATCCAAAGTCCCCTTTGATTCATTTGGGACACAAACACTGTGGAGAGTATTTTGTTATAATGAACAACAGACATCTTATTCGAGCGAAACAAATAAGTGATTTACCGATCGTTCACCGCTTGCAATCGGAGCTGTGGTGAAAAAACAAACAAAAAAACAATCAAACTTTTCCACTCGTTCTGGGATATTATAACATCAGATTAAACACCAGTAAGACTCTCTAATCGGGAGATAAGCGACCGTTAGGTCGCATGTATACTAGGGGTGCCACGGTTCGTGTAGTCCATGGTTCGGTTCGTACCTCGGTTTTGGGGTCACGGTTTCGGTACGGTTCGGTACGTGTTTTCCATAAAAAAAACAAGAAGTTTGACTTTCCAAAAATGTCTTTTTATTTTGCTTCTAAGCAAATTGAATTATGACAGTGCCTCTTAGCCTTAACGTGGGTTAAAACAAATAACAATATAAAATAAAAATAAAAAGGGGGGAAAAAGATTTTCTTTTCTATTATCATTATCATCAATATTGGCCATCGTCTTCTTTACAAGGTGCTTTATTTATGAACAAATTGTTTTGCACACAACAAGAGATACTATAGTAGGCTTCAAGCTTGAGCAAATATCCTCTGTAAGTTTTCAGTCATTACTATAAATAGACGGGTGTGAGTGTGTTCACTGTGTTGCCAAATTTTGCGAGAGGAATAAGCAAACCAGGTCTATGAAAACAAGGCTTAAATAAGTGAATATAGGCCACGTGAGGTCTTTAAACCTATATACGTCGGCTATTTGAAAGTGGCCGAGCCGATCTACAAGCTCACCACCGCATCCACCATTATTTAGCATACAAGCAACTTTACATAAAAACAAGCTCAACGTGGCTTATAATAATCAGACATGGCAGCACACCATGCGTTGTCCCTCCACTATGCAGCCACTGAGACAAGCGGGTGTCTGACACTGGCTGGGGGCTACGCTACGTTTGGGTTTGTTGCTTGCAAACGCTGCCTGCTATGGCCAGTCTAAAAACAATCTGTAATGATGTATGGTACTAACAACAACAAGCAGATTTCTCCTGGACTTGTTCTCCATGTTACAACAACTAGCCTACAGTGCGTGCGCTCTGCACTGCACAGCTTAGCAACTAACAAGACTGGCTTCGTTTTGTTTTTCCATCTCTGTGAGGACTCAACTGCTCTGCTCTGCTGCGAGTGTGATTGTGTGAATGTCGCTCTTGTGAGTAGGTGGGGGTGAGGGCTACGGTAATTGGACATTAGTGCGTGTTTACTCGCGGAGCGGGGTTTAGTGGAGATTGTCTTGTGCACGATGCACAGTGGCTGTCCAGCTGTAAGAAATTAATTAATTGCAAAACCGAAAGTCTGCGGTTCATAAAGGCGTATTGAACCGTGCAGGGCGTACCGTACGGTTCGGTTTTATACCGTGAACCGTTGCACCCCTAATGTATACACAAATTGGCCTTAGCAACCTCATGGTGGCGCTAGAAGAGGGGAATGTGAGAAATCAGGGGCGGAGGTTGGTGGTTTGCCAGCCAATGAATGTGTGTGCGCAAAGTTTGGCATGGATAGGGGCAACGGTGCGATAAGAGTAGGGCCAAAAGTGTGACGGAGGGACTGCCTGACTGACAGGCAGCCGGTAGAGGTTTTCATAGTAACTTGCGACCTAACGGTCGCAACAATGGGTAGTCCGGTACTCTCCTTTAAAGGATGTAGGAGTTGCAAGTGAGATGATGAAAAACAAAAACTAAAAGTATTTTAGAAAGCAGGATTAGAAAGTTGTCCAGGTAATTGTGAACCCCCCCCCCCCCCCCCCCCGATCGTTTCTCACATTTTGTTCAACGAGTGAAATGCCTGTTCGGGGTGTGACCACCATTCAGAGCGGGACAGTTCTGCAGAACCACTCATGCCGATTGATTTCACGCTGCATTTCCTTTGGCCATCAGCGGTTCACCTGTTAAGCGTGAAGTTGATTGAGCAAATGGTTCTCAAGATAAGTGAAGGGCCGACACACAGACAAACATAACGAAGATAGACTAGTGCACTGCCCGATTGAGACATGGGCCCCATTTGGAAGGCCGGTTTGGAGTGGGAGTGGCTTTGGCGAGCCGTTCATCTGATTGACACTCGGAGTCGGCACTCAAGTGTCGATTGGAGATGAGCAGACACACACACGCACGCACGCACGCACGCACGCACGCACGCACGCACGCACACACACACACACACACACACACACACACACACACACACACACACACACACTGTACATGCACATTCGTGAAAATTATAGATAGATTGAATCCGTCTATGTCAAAACATGGATAAGTAGAAACAAATATTGCATTCACATTAAAGTCCTTGGTTCACAAGGCAATGGAAAACCTGGAAAAGGTCATTTGACCCTAGCCCCATATAGAACCTCACCCGTCGCTGCATACTGTTGTGCTCCGAGATGAGGTCCTAGAAACATGGCCGCTGGAATCGTGCGACAGCCTCCACATCACAGTTGGAAAACACACAAAACGAAATTTTGTCCAAAAAGTAACGGCAGTTCCGAGCTCCCAGACTGTGAAAACCTCACCTCGGTACATAAAACATGAACCGCGGCATGAAACAACCCCTTAAAATCGCTAGTTTTGTCAGCCGGTAATGTTTACAAGCCTGGAAGTTGCAGCCGGAATGGCAGCATTAGCACCCTCTCTGGTCGAATGTCTGTTCGAATGCAGCGACGGTTGGGGCTACGTTCGACCAGAGAGGGTGCTAATGCTGCCATTCCGGCTGCAACTTCCAGGCTTGTAAACATTACCGGCTGACAAAACTAGCGATTTTAAGGGGTTGTTTCATGCCGCGGTTCATGTTTTATGTACCGAGGTGAGGTTTTCACAGTCTGGGAGCTCGGAACTGCCGTTACTTTTTGGACAAAATTTCACTTTATGTGTTTTCCAACTGTGATGTGGAGGCTGTCGCACGATTCCAGCGGCCATGTTTCTAGGACCTCATCTCGGAGCACAACAGTATGCAGCGACGGGTGAGGTTCTATATGGGGCTAATTTGACCCCAGAAAAGTGATGAGAAAATACAATTTTGGAAAGTCGTCGGAAAGGTCATAGAAATGCAAAAGTTGCATCAGCTCTGCAACCATGGAACTGTCACAGGGACAGCAGGGTTCCTTTGCCACCGTCTGACTCACAAACCCAGCGTTACATCATACCGTATATCTTTTACCTTAAGTGACAACCCTGGGAAAGGTTCTCTCTCTTTTTTTTAATGGCGTGGGATCTGCTGGAGTCTAGCCATCTCCCGAAGAGGGTCTGTGTGCCTTGCTATACACCGGTATAGCCAGAGTCCCAAGCAAGCGCACGGCACAGTATTATCGTGGTGCTCCTTGACAGCAGAAGTGCACTGCGCGGATGAGTTACAAACAACACACTCTCTGCTGCACCTCTCCTCTCACAGTGAGTCCCCAAAATACCAAATGCAAGGGGAAAAACACACCACTTTGGTTCCAGATATTTTCACTTAAACGCATTCGCTGCATGTCTGACGCCAATCTGCAGGCCTCGAAATAGGGCCCTAAGAACCTAAAAGCTCTGTTAGTGGCCCGTTGAGGCCACACTGCTCTTAATAATAAACCGGATCAAAGTTATTTGTACTGACGGACATGTCCATCCTTACAGTTTCAGTACTTTCATTCACTCAATGTTGAAGTTAAAAATCAAACCATCGGTTCGAAGTGGAGCGGTGAATTTGAGCAGCTATACCCTGTGTGCGTGTTTAGACTGCGCAGCAGGGGGCTTCTCAATCTGTTCCTGTTTTTATAATCGGCCACACACCGTTGTAAGAAAAATAACTCCGGTCACGCACCGTTGTACTTTAGAAGTATAGCTTTTGCACGCACAACAGCATCCAAGTTTATTTAGCTCTGACCAGTGACCAGTCTCTCTCTTTTTTTCACTTTAAACTTTGTTGCCTGATGATGATAGTTGAGGGGGACGCAAACGTCCCTCGTTCCTATTCCACACTGTAGCCACAGTGACATCTTTTTCTTTTTTCCCCCAATAGGCAGATCATAGGCCTATTGGTCTATGATCTACGCACCTGTATTTTGACATCATATTATTAGGGTGGTACACATGGTATTGTGGAGACACATATTTTCTGAGGTGGTACTTGGTGTAAAAAGGTTGAGAACCACTGCTCTAGAGCAGGGGTCCCCAAATTATTTTGGGGGGTCCCCAGATGTTTGGCTTATGGGTTAACATTGTTTTCTCACTTAAGAGTAAACAAAACAACATACAGTATAAATATATAGGGTATCTACACATTTCTAAAGTTACAATTTAAGGACTTTAAGACTTTTTTTTATTACCTCTGTCAAATATTAAAGGCAGAAATTGTGAAAATGCCTCACAAGTGCTTGTCAGGGTGGGGGTCCCCAGTTGAAATATGATTATTTGGGGGGTTACAGCCTAAAAAGGTTGAGAACCACTGCTCTAGAGTACCAAAAAAAGGTTTTCCCTCTAAATGCTCATTGGTCTCAGAGCATACATCCAAACTCACCCACAATATTCCCTGTACGGTTATCAAATATTGGGACATTAAGTGAAAAAAGAGTCTACTGAACAGGTGGTACCTGAAGTGAGCTGAAGCTCTGGATTTGGCAGCATATAACTCTCAATTAAAGTACAAGCACACAGTCTTATATCACCACAGTGAAGCAGGACTAATAGCATCACTGACTCATGTGTGACATAATGAGTCTGTACAACATTCCAGCATCCCTAAAACAGTTCATAGCGCCCAAGTCATTTCCCAGCGAAGTGTTAACTCGCAGGACATTCTGAATGTCAAACCACATAAGGGATCGCCACATTTAAATATTGTATTATTCTATTTTCACAATGTGTAGGCGTGCTTGTGGATCTGCGTTGTTTGAAAATGAAGATTTTCGCCAATGACAAAACGGCCAAAACACTGTAGGAATGCCTGGTTGAAAGTGGTTAGGATTCAGTATTAAATTAAATCTCTGGGGCAAGTGTTTGCCTTTAGAGGCCATTTCACCTGCCAATTATGTCTTGCCGCAACAAAAGAATGGCGTTATCGGTGTGCAATTAACATAATCATTGTGTGCCCACACACCGCGCAACACCCGTAGCACGGGACACCACGGCAATCCTAGTGCGGACCTTTTTCCTTTTGATGGTCCAACACTTGACACAAATTAAAATGGCACATCCGCTCTGAGAGTGCAGTGGTGGCTTAGCTTCGGGGGGCTTTACTGCACAGGGTACATCATTCTGATTATAGTAGCTTATATAGGCTACAGTATATGTGGTCCCTGGCAGCTACAGGCTATAAGCTCTGCACTCATTGCGCTGTAATTTAATGTATGTTAATGGGCTCCATCCTCAATATTTAATACCACATATGTTTTTTTCATGAGGGACCCAATCAGTGAGAGGCACGGTTCAATATAATTCTTCAATCTCTCTCTCTCTCTCTCTCTCTCTTTCCCTCTTTCCCTCTCTCCCTCTGTCTCTCTCGCTCTCATAGACACACACAAACACCGTCTCTCTCTCTCTTTCCCTCTCTCCCTCTGTCTCTCTCGCTCTCTCTGTCACTCACTTCTCATCATCTCTTTCCCCTCACTGTCACTTTCTATCCGGTCACTTTCTATCCTGGAACTTTCATGGCGTAGTAAATGTATATTCCCTCTACAGTTTAACGTGTCAGCTCCCAGTGCTTGCAGGCTTAGTAAAGATCCTAATGCACTCACACATGCACATGCAGTATATACAAACACAGCAGATGTTCACTTAAACTGCTTACACCGCTGTTTAAGTGTAAGTGGTTGGACTGTAAAAGACTCACTCACTCACTCACACACACACACACACACACACACACACACAGACAGACACACACGCACACACACACACACACACACACACACACACACACACACACACACACACACACACACACACACACACACTACAGACAGACATATGCTCTGTTACAGTTGATTTAAAGTAGGCTTTTAACTTACATGCGAGCACACATGCGCGGGCGCACACACACACACACACACACACACACACACACACGCACACACACACACACACACACACACACACACACACACACACACACACACACACACACTCATGTGAACTTATGTGTGTTCGCCCTCACACGTCTGTGGGAGATGACTTTGAGAAGTTGGAAATCATACCGTGGTGAGGCTATTAAGTTCGTCGTGACATTATCTGGCATGAGTGTGTTTCTCTCCCTGAAAAAGGGCATCAACTTAACACATTCACCACTAGGTATTATATTTATCCGCCTCTGCCAGGGTTTTTCTGTGTTTGTACCTTATTTTCGACGGCTCCATGAACGCACAATTTGTCCATATGTAGACAGAAGCTCTCGGCTCTCGGCAGGCGATCATCTTTTCGTTCACCAGTATATAACTGTGCTTTATTTATGGTTTGTGGATAAAGTCTTGTTTTGACCAATAACATAATCTGTGAAAAGATTCCGAGATACATGTATATCATTTTTTCTGAATTTTATAACATTGGTCGGGCGGAAAGGAGGATTTCCGGATGACATCTTTTTTAACTTAGATTTGGAAACAAATTAACTTCTATTAAAATCCTTCTGGCTCTGGATGTAAGTGGAAACAGTTGTGCTAATATTTGTTTGTTTTTGTTTCATAACTTCCACATCCACTTTCATCCAGTCATACTGTATGAGTTCTCTCTCCTGACTGGACACAAAACAATCTGCCATCGGTCAGGCTCTTTAGAGACGCGGTATCAACTGGCACTTGTCAGTGTGGGTGTGGTAATGGTGGTGCCAGTGCGTGTGTGTGTGTGTGTGTGTGTGTGTGTGTGTGTGTGCGTGTGTGTGTGTGTAATCAGGGATGGGACGATAATCGTTATTATCGTTTATCGTGATAGAAAGTCGTGGAGATTTACATTTAGCGTGAAATTATCCTCCGCCATGTACTGGGATCTATTCACTTTTTATTTGCCAAGATGCATTTCTGGTACCACTTAAACCCCACTTTTCTTTTTCACTCTCTACCAAATATCTTGGTAAAAAATAAGGATGTTGGGGATATTTTGATTATCACGATAATAGCATCACAATAATCATGACATGACATTTTCATATTGTCCCATCCTTGTGTGATATTTGGTAATGGTAATGGACTGGTAATGGTGGTGCATGCAGCGTGTGTGATACCGTTAGTGCCTGTTGAGATCGGCACATTTTCTGGGGCAACCTGCCAAGATCACAAGGGTCTTCCTTTTTTTTTTTACTCTCAAAAAAGCGCCTGCAATGTAGTGTATTTGAAACTACATTGCAGTGCACAACATGGGGTGATCACTGCTTGCCTCCTGTGAATTGTTTTATTTTTATTTTTACTTTTGCTGCTGAGTGAGGTCAGCAGATCAAGTGACGTGAGTGAGAGGAATAAAACCTGGGTGAAATTTGCCAATCTCTACAGGCACTAACGGTATGTGGTAATGGTGGTGCATGCAGTGTGTGTGATATGTGGTAATGGTGGTGCCAGTGTGCCACACACTCCGAGCTGCCCTTCATGTGCATCCCCTGATGGACAGAAAGAGTCGAGAGAGAGAGAGAGAGAGAGAGAGAGAGAGAGAGAGAGAGTGAAGGAAGGAGATCACAGACATCCAATGTGGTTTATTTCTGGTTATGAAATCTGGCCCACATTCCAACATTTCTCTGTCCATGTCCCAGCTGGGTTTTGGGGCTCACTACTAGGACAAGGTTGATACAGACAGTGAAAGTTGGCCCGGGAAAATGACTGATGTGGGTAAAGCTATCTATGTCTCTCAGACGGACAACTCTCTCTGGGAGTGTGTGTGTGTGTGTGTGTGTGTGTGTGTGTGTGTGTGTGTGTGTGTGTGTGTGTGTGTGTGTGCGTGTGTGCGCGTGTGCGCGTGTGTGCGTGCGTGCGTGCGTGCGTGCGTGCGTGCGTGCGTGTGTGCACGTGCATTGCGTACATGCATGTGCTACACTGCACTGGTTCCATTGCCTCAGGGATTAAGACCAATGAGGATAGGTTAAAATAGCCCCATCTAGCTCAAAGCTTTTTCCTCTAACCTAATAATTTAACATTATTGTGTTCTTTGGAGCAGCATGGGAGTCTATGGAGGTTCTATTCTCTCCTTAATTAATCAGTGGTCTTTAGACAGTCTAAGAATTAATGATCACAAGTCAAAACATCAATTGTCTTGTTAGCCCTGTTGAAACAGGGGCCTTGACACATGGTCTGGTCCTATTGAAGACACTCCATTCTAAGGCTACAAGCACAAAGTCAGTTGACATATATTGGATGTCACCTGAGTGATGGTATCTCTATATTAGGCGGCTGTAGCTTGGTGGGTAGAGAGGCTGTCTGGGAATTGGACGTAGCGATGCGCCATCGGTATCAATATTTGCAGTTTTTGGTCAATATCGGTATCAAATAATGCTGACATTAACTGATGGCAGTAGCTGATATTTATCTGTTGTTGATGAGCACAACATTTGTGCTGGCTACGTTGGTGTATTGGTTATCTGCAGCCTACCAAGCTGTAGATTCTGAACAGTTATTTCTTATAATGTATTTGTATTTGTTTCCCCGGCACAAAAGGGGGAAATAAATATACATTTATACAAATATTTTAAAAATCGTATCGGTCAAGAATTTCCATGACCATATCTGAAAGGTTGCGCTTTGGACCCTCAGCTCGGCCAATGTGTCTCTACACAATTAAGGTAAATGCAGAGGAATTTCAGGTATATTCAACTTTTCTTGACCAATTCAACAATATACTTTTGTTTAATCTAGGTTCATTCCATTTCATTTTAGTCCTGCCATCCATGATTTTCTCTTATGTTGTACCTTTCTGAACCTTGAACACAACAACTAGAGACATGAAATGATGCCCAAGACCCACGGCGAAACAAGATGGCTGCCGTGAGCCACAAATTAACATGCTACTGGACAGGTCTTTTTGTACTGCTGCATACATTAGGATGCAGGCAAATAGCCCGAGCGTCTAAAATAGAGGTTATGACTGTATAACTGCAGCGACAGTTCCCCAGGCCACCCTGTAGACAGGCAAGCTGCTTTATATTCACTGAATTCCAACGCTGGCTTCTGCATTGGCACTACACATCTGAGAGAGAATAATGCTGAGAGTGTACATGAGTGTAATGTATGTTTGGTTGCACAGCATGCTGTTGAGAGTACAATAATGGGGAAGGTGCATTTGATCTTCCTCTTTTCACAGTGACCTAGAAATGCATCTGAAGTTGAGCAATGTTTTATTTAACCAGAGAGTACATGGACAGTGTTGGTCCTGTGGGATCGTATGAAATATTGATACGACTCTGACTGAAGCAGGTGGCTATTTTCTACTTTACAATTAGATCAATGATGGGCTTTACACGCACACACACACACACACACACACACACACACACACACACACACACACACACACACACACACACACACACACTTTCTTTTCCCCAAGTAAATAGTTTCTTGAATAAATGGGACGGGAGATAGCTCGATCATGAAATCCGGATTTCCATGCAGGCCAGTGTCATGAGATTCATAAAAATTGATTTATCTTGTGATCTAACTCCAGATCACGTTCATGTGCAAAACGAGCCTTCTCTACCGGCCGTTACAAAAGCACTGATGGCTGCGATTGTAATTTCTCTTTCCTGGGTGAAAGAAAATACGATCGCAACGAAAAAACGTAAATACTCAGATTACATTTACTCTAATTACTGTTACTCAGATCCTCCGAAATAAGGAGAAAAAAAAACAACATATAAACAACCCTGGCAATTTGCGTTTAAATGTATGAATTATCTTGTTTTCATAAATTGTTGGAGGCCAAAATCATAATTGAAAATACAATGTGATTAATTGAGTGGCCTTATGAAGTAGAGAGAGAGAGAGATATGGGGGAGGGAGATACATATGCTGTATATACCTGCTTAACACATCGGATGCCCACGTGGTGTCTACAAGTCAATTTCTTTGATGTCGCTGGAGGCCCACGACGCGTTTGACGCGTTGTACAGTAAACTATACTGTACTGTAGCTACTGCACTTGGCTACCGTGGTGATGAAACAAACTCCATTTCCCAACATGCAGCGCGCAATTACGTCACCCGGACGTGCTGTGTGTCTCGTTGACTTCCTGTTTAGCGGCTGCACAAAAATGCTGTTTTCTCCGGATTCTCTTCCTTTTTTCATTTTTTTCTCAAAACGGCAGCCTCTTCTACATGCCGTAACACAAACACTGTGGCTTAGAAATGATAAAAAACGGTCCTGACTGAAAGAAAATATTTTCGCGAAATAAACAGGACATACTCGGATTACATTTACTCGGATTACTTTTCTCACCAGTACTCTCGCCGGTAGGTGAAATGACGCGTTGCCATGGGCACCAGCAAATTAAGACGTCAAAACCACGTGGGCGTCCGATGTGTTAAAAAACCTCTTAACACAATGAATAAAACTCAAGTGTCTGGTACATTAAAAACCCATTCAGGCCGGGTACACATTTTAGTGTATGGGAGAGGCTTACAGTACATGTACAGTATGTTGCAACATATTTGTTTTTGTAGGCTAATTTCTGATTTAGGCCTAACTATAGGTTAGGCCTAAATGGGTTAAAAAGAAACACAAGTTAAGTGTTCATGGCCTCAGCAGACGATGAGGAGTTAAGGGACCTCACTGCCTCGGGTGTCGGGACAGTGCTGTTATGAAAACAAATAGTTCTGGTCTCCATACTTTGTAACCGTTTTCTTGAAGGAAGGACAAAAAGTGCTGGAAGAGCGGCTCCTCATTATGTTCACACCCATCCCTAGGATGAGTGTGTTATAAATATCACAGATGCGTGGCAGATCCTGAGCAATGATGCAGCACTGCATAAATAGCTTCACATAAATAAACGTAGGTGGCTGATGGATCAGCTGTTCAGTTCAAAAATGAATTTACAGTATTAACTCTTGTACTGCCATATGTAAGCTAAGCTAGGCTAATCTTCTTTTTTTGCTCTTGCCCAGTGATGCTACTAGCCCTGCAAGCCCTGCATCCTGGGTCCCTGACGCATACTTTTAAATAAAGGACTCATTAAACTAAGCATCACTGCATCCCCGGGACGCATACAACTCTATCCTCCCTGCTATCAGTCATTTCACTGCACCAGTTGAGCTGCATGTGGTGGAGTCTCCACAGCTGTGCGTTCTGGCATTATTGATGAGATTGTCTTGTAAATCCATGCTTCTGTCCTTTATTAGCTACATACAAGTAGCCATTTGCCACCATTTGTTTAAATTAAAGTCCTTTATGATGTTTTCACCGTTGATACATAATGCGTGTGTCTTTGCAGGACCCATAAAATAATTCTGGGACCCATTTGAATGACCACCTGTGGGTCCCGGGACCCATTACATTGAAAACCTAGCAACATCACCAGGAAATCACTTATACCTTTGAGACTTTATAGAAATATATCCATCCATTATTTCTATCCGCACGTTTATAGACGCATTTCTGGTCCACGTTACACTGATAAAAACCTAGATGCGGCCGCAGGTCGGTACCAAATGAGCCAATGAAACCAGTGCTCCCCAAAACAACAGGTTTGGGGATTGGTGGAATTGATTACATGATACAGTCACCTGTGCATTTAGTCTCAATGTTTGTAAACAAGAAACATGTCTATAAGACCCCTGCATAGACCCATAAACATAATGTCCACTTCATTGTGTATGTAGACGAAACTCATCTATCAGTGGATATCATTGTGTTAGAGATAAACGCTCCAGAGCAGAACAAATACCTCCTTGACCACCTCCAAATCAAAGAGAGACTAGAATGATTATGGGTTGATGCACTGTAACTATTGCTTATGCTGCTGAACAATGGTGAGCTCAAACTTGGCTTCGTTTTAATTAAAAAGGGACGGCTGGATGGAAATCAGCTTATATCAGATATCCACAGCAGGGGGAGATAGAATTTTAAACTGTTTTTAATGAAATAATATCAGTCAGAGCCCCGAGCTGTGGGCATGCAGGCATTTATGGATGCATGCCAATGCGCGTGCGGTCTCGTGCGCACGTGCGTTGGCACGCACAGAGAATCAATGCTTGAGTGTGTCTCATGCAGGTCTAAGCAGTTTATGGCCTTGTGCTCAGCTGTGTGACAGAACAGGACTGATCTGGCATCATCATTCCAGAGACCCTTATGAGGCTAATGTCATCGATCATCGTGACTATGAACTGATCCGTTTCGTCACTGTCGGGCAGAAACCTTGTATCTCCAGGTTTCAAATGTGTAGGTTTTTTCGTAAAGCAAAGCCGTGCTTCATCATACAAGACTGTCGCACAAAACTAGTGAAAATAGCCGATCTACAAGCACACAATTCAATTCAATTCAATTCAAATGAGCTTTATTGGCATGAGAAAACATACGTTTACATTGCCAAAGCAAGTTTCAAAACATAATAAAAACAGGGGAACATAATTATATACAGTTGGAGGGGGTACAGCATTGTGAACACTAACAGAGCTATGTCACATTATGTATACAGGGTATGCACACAATGCCTGCGAGGCGTTGTGTGCTTGTAGATCGTCTATTTTCACTAGTTTAAATCATTTTTAAAATGATAAATACGAAATGAATGTTTTTGGACATACAAGGTTTCTACCCGACAACAACAATTTACAGCACTCCCAGGGGCTTTCGGTTTTCCTGTGTAAGCATGATAGCTACAGTATAGGCCACATGATGCATGCAAGAATGCTTTTCCGGTCTCCATCACCATAGTTAATTGTTGACGTGTCGATCCATTGTCGTTTCATTTCTGGGAAGAGGGCTAGTCGTGTTATCTCTCTTAAAGCAGCCGCACTTCATACTATTATAATTTTGGGGCTGACAGCGGACCTTTAAAGAGGTGGTGCCATAGTTTTGTGCCTTTTCTGTTTTGTATCTTTTCTGTTTTGTATGTGTCTATGGAGTTAACATTACTCTAATAGACCTGCAGTATAATATGCAAATATGTCTTCCCTGTGTATTTTTGGTTTCTTCCTGAAAGCTGAACATCTCTGAGTCAAAAGGCCCAATCAAATACAACGCTTTAATGACATCATAAAATCATCCCCTCCCCTTTTTACCATAGAACCATGGGTGTGGCTAACTTCAGCTGGGTCACCACCCACCTGAAAACCAGGTATACTTAATGGCCATAGGGGTGTGGCCACATAAAAAACATAATTTGAACACTTTCTGTACACTTTTTTTGAAAAAATCTTCCTTGAAGTATAATCATAATACCTGATGATCATGTTTTAGGGGGTAAAAAAAAAAGAAAAGCAGTGAGTGAGTGATTTTTCCTACCACTGAGTGGGAGTCAGTGTAACAAACCAGTGCTGTGTGGTAGCTTGCCAGTGGTGCCATGTTTAGACTGAGGTTTTCTGCTTTTGCTTGTCGCAGGTTGATGCAACAAGACGCATTGAGGAGGTGACAAATGACACAGTAGCTGTCAAGTATCCTGCAGGTATGTTCTGTTCTATTCTTTTCTGTTCTGCTCTGTCTGTCGTTTAATAGCCCTCACTAGTGACTCACACCTGACTGACACCTACCATACTAAGGTGTCTGTACTTCTTACTTCATTTACTCTCTCTCTCTCTCTCTCTCTCTCTCTCTCTCTCTCTCTCTCTCTCTCTCTCTCTCTCTCTCTCTCTCTCTCTCTTTCTCCTTTCCCTTCATCCCTTTGTCAATCCCTCTCTTTTCTCCATCTTACTCTTCCTGTCAGACGTTGACTATGAGCAACTTGAAGATGTTATCTTTCTGTCTGTCCTCTCTCTCTCTCACACACACACACACACACACACGCACGCACGCACACACACACACACACACACACACACACACACACACACACACACACACACACACACACACACACACACACACACACACACACACACACACGCACCGAACATCTTGTCTTGAAGAAGTTTCATTCTTATGACACACACTCGCATGTTTGAGCACGATGCTGGCTAAATTACACCATCTAAAACCTGCAAATGAACACACACACACACACACACACACACACACACACACACACACACACACGAAACGTGAAACAACTTGAAAAGCTTGAGAAGCTGGAAAACAGAAATCGTGCAAGGTGTTACTGTATAATATTTTCCACTGTATGATATCATGACCCATGTCTTTGACTGCATGTGACCTTTTAAAGGCTGCTCTTTTCCGCTGTACATGTTTGTGGGTATCGTGGATTGGGTGCTGCAGAGGAAGGTGCCCTGAATTTAATCAAAGAGCTTGTGCACGTGCATTGCCCGTGTGCACGTACGTCTTTGTTTGTATTGGGGTGATGACATGGATGTCTGTGCGGAATTGAGTGGGCTTTTGCCGGATTACCGTGGCGACAGGCACTGTACAACAGCCACGCACATGCGTACTGTATACGTATGCACGCACACACACACACGCATGCACGCACGCATGCACGGATGCACGGATGCACGCACGCACACACGCACACTCTCTCCTATAATCCGTTTTCTATTGTACCATCGACCTCTCATCTCCTCCGCCTCCGACAGTGTTAGGTATGGCCATATTGCCACATGCAGACGTACAGTATGCTCTAAAAGTGTGAAAAACATATTTTTCAATTCACTGCGTATTCAAGTGGTGTGTCTGTTCAGACTGACTATTAGCTTGCAGTGAGAGGTCTGTGTTTTGTATTTCTTTGTTTATTTTTTTATTTTTTTTTTACATTTGATTTACTTCGGTGTAATCCATCATTGTCATAAGATTAAAAAAAGAATAACAGAGCAATAATTTATAACAGCTAAAAAGACAAGTACGGCACAGCAGAAATAAAGAACATATCTCTGTGTTGTCAGACTAGTATCACTTTGCCTAATGGCCATTGTGAAACGTGCCATAGCGTGAAGAATTGCATTTTGTAGTTATGTGATTGTACCCCCTACCCCAGGGTCTGCAGATGGAAATTAGGTTGTTCTGTAGCTAACTCTCATTGTTTTCTTAATTGTGCGTGGTCCCTGCTAAATAAGCAATTAATGAAATGAAATTAACATGCAAGGGTGAGATAGCGAACACGGGACAAATTATCCATTTACTTCTTCACGTGTTTGTTTGTTTTTAACCCAAAAGTTCCAATTATAGTTAAAGGAGTAGTTCACCCTCAAAATGACTTTTTTTCTATTGATTACTCAGGCCATGGAGAGTAGAGTTCAATAATATTTTTTGGTTTTTGTCACATTCCTAAGACAACATTTTGATTCGAGTAAATTTACCCCCATTGATTCCGGATGGTGACCCGTTTCGAAACGGGTCACCATCCGGAATCAATGGGGGTAAATTTATTGTTATCACATTTTTTGTCTTAGGAATGTGACAAAAAACTAAAAATATTATTGAACTCTACTCTCCATGGCCTGAGTAATCAATAGAAAAAAAGTCATTTTGGGGGTGAACTACTCCTTTAAGCAAGCTTGCACAGAGAGAGAGAGAGAGAGAGAGCTAGCAAAAAATAAACGTTTCGACCTGATGGGGTCTTCTTCAGTATGATACTGAAGAAGACCCCAGCAGGTCGAAACGTTTATTTTTTGCTGCTTGCTAAATAATAAAAAATTGGAGCGACCAAGAAAGTGAGTGCGAGCTACCTTCTTTGTTTCTGAGTTTAACTTTTACCATGCAGAGCCACTTTCAAGTAAGTAAGATATATGTATCGTCACTGTCGGGCACAAACCTTGTATCTCCAAGTTTCAAATTTGTATGTTTTTCACAAATTAAAGCCCTGCTTCTTCATACAAGGCCGTCGCACAAAAGTATTGAAAACAGCAGATCTACAAGCACACACTGCCTCGTGGTGCAAGGCGTCGTTTGCTTGTAGATGGGCTGTTTTCACTAGTTTAGTTCATTTTTAAAATGATAAATACAAAACGAATGGTTTTGGATGTACAAGGATTCATACCCGACAACAACGGTAAACTTGTTCTCAGCTATGGCTTTCAAGTACTTTATACACCCCTGCCTTGTTGAAGGGGAGAGAGAGAGCGAGAGAGAGAGAGAGAGAGAGAGAGAGAGAGAGAGAGAGAAGAGAGAGAGAGAGAGAGAGAGATAAGCGAAGAGATAGGATGATGAAAACAGTCCTCTGGGGGACCAGACTCCCCTGGGAGTTGGTGATGGGGAGAAAGTTCAACACAGTGCTTTCTTAGAAAGACAGGATGAGAGAGAAAGAGGGAGAGAGCTAGTGCACGAACAACACAGAAAAACAATCTGTCAGTGAAAGATAAACCAATGACAAAGGAGGATAGGAAAGAGAGGGGGGGGGGGGATAGAAGAGGAAAATCTCAGGTCAGATGTAACGATGAATTAAATATGCATGCGGGAGAGATAAACTAACGGGAGGTGACATGTTCCACACATGTAATATGATAATAATGAGAGCACGTGATTAGCAGGCTGGGTTAATAATAACTCTATACTACTGGCACTGTAGTATTATAGGGCTATACCGCTGGGCTGCACGTCCTGTGCTACTTCCTGTCATAGAAGCTTGTAGAATAGAATAAGCTATTTTTGGTTATTATTTCAAGATTAGTGCATTTGAAGTGGTCAAACTAGCAGTTCATGTTCAGAAACATCTTCCATGGAATCTAAATGGCCTCGAATGTTTCATATAAAAGCAAAGGCCAAAGCCTCATTCTGTTGCCGTCATAGAACACGGAGGGTTCCCGAGGGGCTCCCCAGAGTAAAGGCCCATTCCCACTGGGCCAGATAAACAGATACAACATATCTGTCTCCATTCAAGTGGATGGTAAGATACAGATACAAAATATATGTCACTTATCTGTTTATCTGGCCCAGTGGGAATGGGCCTTTAATGTCGAAGAGCCCTTGAGCAAGACTCGGTGCCATGCAGGTTGGTGCCTTGCATGGTTTACCCCGCCATCTGTGTATGCATGTGTGAGTGAATGGGTGAATGTAATGCACAATCTCTTTAAAGCGCCTTGGATGAAGGCGCTATATAAATGCACCATTTACCATTTAGAGAGAGAGAGAGAGAGTGAGAGAGAGAGAGAGAGAACCATGATAGATGGCAGATGAAGGGAGACAAAATGCTTCCTGTAGCATGAATGTGATGCATGTCATACAGTTACAGCAGCGATCAATATGCAGCGGAAACTGATCAGCGCTACCGGAGGAAGCGACATGCACGGGGTGGGGGGCAGGGGGTGGGGGTCGGTCACGTTGGTGTAACAGCAGTGGCCGGATTGTACCGTTAAACTGCATGCTCTCTCTCTCTCTCTTTCGCTCTCCCTCTGTCACGCTCTACCTTGCTTCCTCATTGTTGCATTCAATTTCATTCAATTTCCACCTCGCATCGTTTTAGCCTCCCTTTGATCCCTCTCTTCTCCCACCTTCTGCGGCCTATTTGTTCCATTCTCCCTTTTCATCCCCGTCCTCTCCTCTATTCAGTGAGCGGGTTGAATGGGGCTCGTTTCTGCCAGCAGTGGGGTGGTGTAGTAACTCATTACTGCTAGTGGCGCAGCGGCACGGTAATGACTGACCTCCGACGCGGGAGGCATAGCGGAGTGGTCGCTAATGGTAGACTTGGAAGTGAGGCATTGTGCCTCACGGCTGCTCGCAGGGAAGCAGGCGCACAACGCATGCACGCATACGCTCACAAAGACACATACCCACTCACTAGATTGACACTTTATTAATAACGGAGATGTTTCTTTTTTTCTTCTTTTCTTTCTTGGATTAGCAAAATGTATATATCAATTGTTTTTCAGTCTTGTTAAATCAACTACAAAACTATGTTCATTGATCTGTTTTGAAATATGATCTTTTTATTTAAGCCATTTAGGTCTGAACGCAAATCTGTGTCACTTTAGATTTGAACCACTTTAACCATTATTTTAGGCTTTAACCATTAAAAAATAGCAGATATACAAGCTCACAGCGCGGCACCGAGTGCCGCGCTGTGAGCTTGTAGATCTGCTATTTTTGAAAAATCGTGAACATTAAATGTTCATGATTTTTCAAATTTTTACTTGCACAAATTTTGTGCAAGTATTTGGATATTTTTTACCCCATTCTATAAATGTCTTCTAAATCCTTCCTCTAAATCAGTGGTTCTCAAACTTTTATTTTATTATCCAGATATTATGTATTTGGCCACGGACCCCCATCTCAAAATATGTTGTTCCAGGGACCACTCAGAAGCAAATATTTGAGTCACAAATGTTCGCTTTTAAAAAATAATAATATAATATAAGCTTGGGCTTCAGCCTACACCTGTTGTTCGGACCATCTTTGTACGATTGAAGGGAGTATGCCCAGCAGACGTCACCCCCTCCTGTGGAGAGGGGATGCTTCATGATGGGGACTGTTGTGAGAACAATGGTCTGGTACAATGTGTAAACCTAGTAGACAGCATGAGGTCTCACCGTTGTACCATCTGTGTGCCAGTGTGAAAGACACTTTCGTCTCTGTATGGAAGTATACCTTTTGAAGTGCCTGTGTTCATGCAGTTCCTTTTCAAACGACATCCGGCTTTTATCTGCAAATTGTTGCTCTTGGGAGAAAACCTTGTACCTTCATATTGTTTTTCATGTAGTAGCAGTAGTAGTACATAACGTTAAGTCAACATACAATCAGTGTTGATTTTGACATTTCGTTTTAGTCATAGTCTTTCAAATAAATTTCAATTTAATCTTAGTCATATTTTTGTCATCTGACATGTCTACTTTTCATTAATATCACAAGATTTTAGCCGACTAAATCTACAGTTGATTTTGTCAACAAAAATGTATTTCGGCGAGCATTGATGGCGTCGTAATGGCTGATTTTACACTTGGTTGCATGCTGAAAATAGCCAATCTACAAGCTTGTGAGCTTGTAGATCTGCTATTGACGAAATGTTCAATATATCTAGTCGTAGTTTTAGTCATCATAGCTTAGTTTTGATTTAGTTTTGATCAGTAGTTTTGATCCGTAAAAAAAGGTAGTCAATGAAAACCTTTTGTCATAGTTTTACTGTAGTTGACGAATCGAACACTGCATACAATACTTTACAGCCATAACATCTGTAGATGATCTAACCACCTCGTCATTGAGCTCATTTCTGCTCTGGGACTGCATTACATCTAGGTGAATAAGAGTAGAGGCTAATATTATGCCAACAGCTTGCATTTTTGAAGATAGTCACAACATTCGATTAAAAACATTGCTAAATAAAAATTGATCTACGACGATCAGTGAAATCTGTGCAGATATGTGCAGATTAGGATCGCTGTGAACACAATCATTCCACTGACATTCAAACAAGGACAAACACATTTTCGGCCTGTTATAAACCGTTGAAGACACCATCACAGGCCCACGATAATATCAACTTTATTTTGCGACCATCAGAGAGGATTTCGTATGAGCCTTTGTCTGTCTGTCAGTCGCGCTAATCAACAACTGCTCAGACAGCTGCGTCTGTTTGGGGGGAGAGGTGGATCACGTTTTTACCGCTCTGTTAGCAAGATGCGGATCATGTTACCGCTGTGCTAGCAAGAGGTGAATCACGTTACCACTGTGCATTTAGAAGCTCTGACCTGACGGTCGCCACTCGCCATTGGCGTGTTACTTGTGTTATATTGATATCGCAAAAATTACGATATTGTCACATCCCTACAAAATATACATTACGTGTGCACACAAACACACAAGATTATTACAAAAAATGTATGAATCAATGAACCACTTAAGCTTTATTGAGCGGTGGAGCTGCTCCTGTGAGTGGGTATGTCTGTATGTAGCTGGCTATGTGGGTGGCGGGCTGGCTATGTCCGTATCATGGCAATACCTCTGCTGACCACACAAGGGAGGGGTGCTTTTGAGCAGGCCATGCACACTCACACTCGCACTCAAGCATGCACACACCACACACAAGCACGCACGCACACACCACACAAGCACGCACGCACGCACGCACGCACGCACGCACGCACGCACACACACACACACACACACACACACACACACACACACACACACACAAACACACACAGTCTCCACCGCTCAGTTCACACAGGTGTGATTTTTTATACTTCATTGCACAACACTGTCATGACATAATAGTGAAAATATAGCTCACAGCATGTTGCAATTCGATGCATAGTGAGTTTTGTTTTAACGTGTTGCCTTTAATGAAAATTATGAATCGATTATTTAATGAAATTATTACAAAAACAAAGATAATCCATTAAATTGATTAGTTCGATTAGCCTAGCCTAGTCTAAAATAAGCTAAATATCAAGCAAACATACTGTACTCATCATGAAAAAAAAAGCAAACCCAGCACAAATCTAGTCACAATGACCCTGACCCCCACATATCTCACACACGCACAGGAATCCTTTCATGTCCTTACTTAGTATGCAGGGGAAATCCTTGCCTTGGCTGGATGAAAGATCAGGGTTCTTTCTGTTCGCGCACACGTCAACACACACACATGCATGCAAGTTCGTGCACAATCCTTGTGCAGTGTGTGTCATAAGAACGAAGCTTGCTATGGTATGCAAGACACGCACAAAAAAAATGCAAGCGTGTGTGTGTTTGTGTGTGTGTGTGTGTGTGTGTGTGTGTGTGTGTGTGTGTGTGTGCGTGCGTGCGCGCGCGTGGCGTGCGCGCTTCAAATGCCAAATGAAACTAGCTTGAGTAGCGTGCACACGCATTATTCAAACCTGATTGTGCACGCATGCGTATGTGCTGTACCCACCTCAATTCTCCCATGGGAAAGAAAAAAAAGTCCTTCCCAGTGCGAAGTGAGCGGGGCCTTTTATGAGTTCATTTCATTAAACGTCCCACGAGGCTTGGCCAATGCCAAGCTTTGCGGGACATACGGACGGACATACACACAAAGCCCGATGTCGTAGGAGTGGTTATCTAGTGCTCAGCTAGAGGGCAATTCCCTGGCCAAGGTAGATATTGTTCATACAATATTCATACTCTCATACAGACCACTGGAACACTATCATGAACAAAGGCTGAAAGCCTAACATAACTACTACTGAAGATCATGTCAGAATTGTGCTCATAAGCACTGCTGAAATCGTACATTCTTGCAAACCTCTTGCACAGCTTTGAAATACACTAAGTTCATATGATATCACTGAACTTCTGACATATTATTAACACCTTCTAAGCCTGGCCGTACTCCCTCGGACTTCCTACTTGGTCCAATCAGCCACACGTCTATTCCCGGACTTTTGATATAAATGATAATAATCAAAAAAATCGGCCATTCTTCTCTGTGTCATTTTGGAGCCATCTGAAACGGTTAATATCCTCTCTCAATCATTTTCTGGGACTGGGTGTGATGCTCGTAGTATCCAGCAGGCCGCGCCGTTGACTCACATTCTGGATGGATGGGTGGCTAGGAGTGGCCTCCTACTCTCCACGTTGTTGAAACTCGACAAGAAGGGCACACAACATGGCTGCTCTTTGTCTCTGTTCGTGGATCGCGGTCTCAATCATGTTCGGGCGCCGCTTCTCTATCGCTCCTTTCCCTGCTTCGCCGCACGTAAACGAATGGAATTGATCTCCCCTCCGCCTCGCCAAAGTAAGATCGCCGACCTCTGCAGGATGAATATGTACGCTGTATCGAGCACTCCATTACGTGTTGTTATCATGTGGGCTTTGTTTTTTTAAAACATGTTTGTAAATAAATGGCTTATTTCTTCGGCGCTACCTCTGTTCAGAGGGTTCTGCCGCGGCTTTCAAGGTGTTTTAACAGGCTCTTATTTTTTATTGTTTCTTTTTTTAGGCATGCAAAACATTTATTATTAGTATTTAATTTCAGCCACAGCTGTGGTAGTTGATATTGTAGTTGTGGCCACAATAGACAAAACTGATTCCACCAGATGCACTTCAGACACATCCCAGAAGTGTGTGCGTGCATGCTCCACTAAAAGTGATGCAGATGGCAGATGGTCTATTTTTGGAGGGCTTCTCACTGAAAACAGCACAACAGACTTTGAAAAAATAAAAATAAAATAATCCACCGGTCATTACACCAACTCTATCATCCACATTGACAAGAGGCAGGTGGTTCCTTCAACTAAACAGCTCCATAACCAAAGCCATCGTAATTGGCACCCCCATCACACCCAATCATGTCCCATCACCAGCATATCCCTCTCCGGTCACGATCTTCCCCTCTCATCCACAGTCACCAATCTGGTTTTTGATTGATTGATTGTCTCCACCAGCCGAAGGCATGGAGGAGAGTATGTTTTCCCCTCCATTCGTCCGTCCGTGCGTGCGTCCGTCCGTCCGTGCGTCCTCGCAGTTTGTTACCACCTAATCTCAGTCGCCGTTGGCCCGGTCGCTGCCAAAATGAGCACACACACACACACACACTCAGGGGCGCTGGAACTCCCAAATCCCAAGGGGAGCTGAGCTTGGAGGAGTTCATGTGTGCGGCCTTCGGCCGTGCCCCAAAAATTCTAGTTTTTTATCCGGTTTTGGGTTATTTTTATTACAATTTTGGGTGCTTATTCCCCGCACAACGGCGTAACAAGGAGCTGTATAGTTACTAGTTATTTTAGCACACAGTGCAACACAGCACGCGCACACACACACACACACACACACACACACACACACACACACACACACACACACACACACACACACACACACACACACACAGACAGTCACTCACGCACACATTACAAAATCGGGTATTATTTTTGTAACAGTTTTCTACAGTTTTTTATTCCCCATATACAACGGTGTTAGTTTGCAACAATAAGCCTACAGACAGTTTCTAGTTCTCAAATAAATAGACTTTGGTGTGCCAACAAAGCGGGATTTATTTTAAAACAACATTTTAATTCAACTTCCCTTCTGACCGTAGGTGGCAAGGTGACCATGTGATAATCAAACACCTTTTTTCAACATATTTTATTCCCCAAAGTCAAATACATTATTGTTTTAATGTAGCTCTCTGTGTGTATATATAGGCCTATATATAAAAAAAAAAAAGAAAAAATCTCAATCAAATAATTATTTTTTCTCTTCCCCACCACCAGGGGAGCTGTTCTAGCGGGGCTGTTCTAGCGCCACCATGAGGCAGATGTTCGCAAAACACATTTCTGTACACTACTCTTACAGATTTTGTCCAAAAATCCTACAAATCGGTAGGCAGTATCTCGACAGTCATGTGATCGACACGGATCTGTCCGATTTTGCATATTCCATCCTGATTGGCTAAGATTGGCTTCCAAAGTTTGTAGGATTGAGCAGTTTTGAACAAAATGCCTCAAATCACAAACGCAAAGTGCAATTATCATGAAATCGCACACACACATTCCCACTAGGCCGAGGAAGAAATGCCACGTCAAAATGTTCAAATCAGCCCCATGGTGGCGCTATAACAGGCCAATTTGTGTTTTTACCTACAGTATAACTCCACCGATCAGTGTCAAACTTTGTACACGCACTCCAAGGAAAAACCTTTTAACTGCATTTTTCACATCAGCCTTTTATAGCGCCACCTTTGGGCCGACTTATGTAAAACACATTTTTGGATATTACTCCATCAGATTTTCTCCAAAAATAACACAAATCAGTACACAGTATCTCTTTAGTCATGTGATCAAGTCTGATCCGTCTGATATTTCATATTCCATCCTGATTGGCTAATATTGGCTTCCAAAGTTTGCAGGATTGCTCCCTTTTTGAACAAAATGCCTCAAATCATCAGCGCAGCTTGCGATTACCATGAAATTTGCCACACATATTCCCACTATGTCAAGGAACAGATGCTACCCTTTTCACTTTGGCCTGTTATAGCGCCACCAGCAGGTAGACTTTAGCAAAACACATTTTTGGAACACAATGCCTCAAATCATGCATGCAGCGTCCGATTGCCATGAAAGGTCTAAGGTGAAGAACATATGCCACCCTTTTTACATTGGCCTATTATACAGTAGCACCACCAGGACGCCTGGCCTGGTAGAGACCTGTGCTCGGAAGAGCACTGCTTCTAGTTGATTATTTTATTAGATAAAAATGGAGAACAGTACAAGTATAGTCAATACAAATGAAATGTAGTACAGTACAAGTACAAGTACAGTTAAACACCCTGCCTAAAAGGAACATCCCAAATAAGACTTTTTTTATGTTGGAATCCCTCAGTATTTAATTCATGGACATAATAAATAGCAAGCAAAGAAAACATAATAATAATGTCGCAGTTTATAAAAAACACTATGTACAGGTACAGGATAGGGGAAAGTGAAAAAGCCTCGTGGCAGTGATGTAGAAGGAGAATTTACCCATATTTGTCTTATGGGTTTGTGTTATCAGATCATTGTGTGCGCTCCCTCAGGGTGTGAACCTCAACTAAACTTTGAGGCATACATGTACATCAAACATCGACCTCCTTCTTCCACCTCAGGAACATTGCCAAACTCCGCTCCACACTCACCCTGCCAGATGCTGAGAAACTAGTCCACGCCTTTGTCTCCTCCAGGCTGGATTACTGCAATGCACTACTCATCGGGATCCTTAGCAAGAGGCTCCAGTACATTCAAAGCAGCACTGCTAGGATCCTGATGAGAGTGCGGAAATACAACCATATTACATCCATCCTCTGTTCTCTTCACTGGCTCACCCATCACCTCCAGGAATACAAGTTCTCCCTTCTCACACATCAGTGCATCCATGGGAGTGGGAAGAGCGGCCGCTTGGGAACCGTAAGGTTCTCAGTTCCCAGCACTTCTCAGCACTTCCCAGTTCGATCATGTAGTACAAATGTTAAACAAAGAACAGTGCATTTCAGAGCAATGGTGGCATGGAATTCATTACCTATTTTTTTGATTTATGAAAGTAATACTGTGAGTTTCAAGAAAAAACTGAAATTATATTTGTTCACACAAGAAGTGATGTAATTTAAAAGAAGAAAAAAAAGCTATATATCCCTTTTAACATGACGTACGTTGATAAATAAATCAAATCGATCCGGGGCTCCCCCGAGTTAGTGTCAAATTGACCTTGAGCAAAACGCCTAATTGCTCCCGATGAGCAGGTTTGTGCCTTGCATGGTTCCTCCGCCATCGGTGTATGAAGAGGCGGAAGTGGCTCAGGAGTAGAGTAGCCGGTAGAGCGGACGGATGGAGAACCACAAGGTTCGATCCCGGGCACCCCCATGAGTTAGTGTGGAAGTGTCCTTGAGCAAGACGCTGAACCCCTTACTGCACAAGATGTGCTGGTTGGTGCCTTGCATGGTTTCCTCTGCCATCGGCGTATGAATGGTTGAATGTAAAGCACAATCTATGTAAAGCGCTTTGGAATAAAGCATTATATAAATGCACCATTTACCCTTACCTTTTATGAATGTGTGTGTGAATGGGTGAATGTAATGCACAATCATTGTAAAGGTGCTATATAAATGCACCATTTACCATTTTCCATTTTATAAACCAGGGCCAACAAAAGCCAGCCGCTCTAAACGAGACATTGGCAAAGCCCCCCTGGAATTTAAATACCAAGCTGACACTCTCCAACCCCGTGATGAGGCTCAGAGGCCCCTGGGCCAATGTGTGCAGCGCGGTTGGTATAATTAACAGAACCTGTATGCAGACTACTCAGTGAAGACCAAACGGAGAAACAGAAAAAAAAAATCACATCTCATCTTGATTCATGCATGAATCACCATATTCATATAAATCACCATATGGTGTAAGCATTATGAGGGCTGTTAACAATGATTTACCATTTAAGCCCTAGTTTACACTTTGTCTTGCAACATGTGTCACACAGAAATAGTGAAGATAGCTGCTCTACGACTACAAACTTATAACACGTCATGGGTTGTGAGCTTGTAGATCAGCTATTTTTGCTAATGTTATGAATTAAAAATATTTAAAAATGTCACCCAGAAATTTTTTATCGATTAGTTTGATTAACTGTTGCACCCACGTTCCTTGATCATTTGCGTCACCCTCTTCATAAATAATGATAAAACAAAGCTGCTTCAGTGACAGACTGTCATTTGTTCCCAGTGCCATGAGGCTGTGAATTGTGCAGAACGATAACAATGGTTGTCTGCCTGACACGACTCGACTGTATAACATCTATTGTGTGCTTGTCTGTACAGTTTGTCTATGTACAGAGATTGGTGCAGATACAGTAGTGCAGGCATACAGAGATGATACTGTGGTTATAGTCCACTGAACGTCCTTTTTCTGTCAAAACAGCTCACACATTGGGTTGCTGTGTTTGCATATTGCTGTGCTTTACCCATATGATAGTTTGCAGTCATGTTTTCAAGCTCTGGAGTGTTTTGTAATGTGTGGGAATTAGTCTACTATGTGTCTCTCTGATGTGCTGGTACAGTTAGTCAAGTGGGTAGTTAGAAAGTGCAACTTGTGTATCTTGTGTGAGCAAAACAAAGGATTAGACCAGTG
>NC_137817.1:43981191-44006191 GCF_963921795.1 Nannobrachium achirus
ACTAAAGCAATTAGTGTTAGAGTGTCCTTGCAATATGAATGCAGAAGCAGTCAACTGTGCCGATTATTCATTTGGGAAACCAATCTATTTACAACTTGGTAGTGGATATTCAGCCTTCAAGACGTCTTTTGTCAAATAAATGTTATTCTCTGCCTTACAAGTTGCATTTGTTACTTTGAAAAGCAAAGAATGAGTGGTGAATATCACTGTAAAGTGTAACAAAAGGCAATAGGATGGTGTTGAGCAGTGTGGTTGCACAAAGATCAAACCCAGTCAGGCAAGAACTGCTGTCCCCCACTGGGACAATGTCCAGGGGCTTTTATTCAGAACAAAACAGAAACAAATGGAAAAACGTGTAGATACAAAATAGTGCTGGCTCCCACTGGAGCTACTGGCTGGCATTCTGAAAGGCCAGGCCCTAACTAGGCTCAGCCGCAATCCTGCTTACCGGTCAGAACAAGAAACCCTGCTTAGACAATGTGCTGCCTCCTAGTTCTGTCTTCCTGTTTTGAGCTGGTGTGGTGTCTCCCAAACAGCTCTTATCTCTCCAGCTGCCACACACACCCACTGAGATGTGTGTGGCAGCAGTAGACAGCTTTGTATGTGTGGAGATGTCCATGAAGCCAACATACTGGAATATACTGTAGCAGCCTTCAATCACCATTCCCCTCAACCCCTCACATAATGCTGTTACACTTGAATAATTACAGCTATTGTACATTTCAAAGCCAATTAAGCAACATTTCACGAGAGGCTGTGGATTATCGTGATTATTGGACTGCCTGTGTTGCCGCAGGCACGAGCCCGAAGGGCAAGTGTCCGTGGGCAGCGCAGAAGGTGTGCGCACAATGGCTTGGAACAGCTGTGTGCGTGCGTGACAGCGTGCGTGTGTAACATAGAAAGGGAATTGGATAAGAAGAAATGTCCGCAAGATATGGTTCCACTTTTCTCATTTGTGGTGTCCCCTATATGCAGGGGCGTCACAAGGTGTAGGAAAGTGGGACTGAGTTACTGGGGCCCAAGGTGGAGGGGCCCTAATAACTTTATCTATTGAAAAATAGCAGATATACAAGCTCACAGCACGGCACCGAGTGCCGTGCTGCGAGCTTGTAGATCTCGTATTTTTGAAAAGTTGTGAAAATGTGTGAAAATCTTTGAATAGATGTATTTTTTAAGCGAACATTTCTAACTCAAATTTTGCTTCTGGGGGTCCCTCCCTGGAACTAAATATTTTAAGATCGGGGTCCGTGGCCAAATACATATCATCTTGGGGGTCCTTGACATAGGTTTCTCGCACACATTTTCACGATTTTTCAAAAATAGCAGATCTACAAGCTCACAGCTCAGCACTCGTGCCACGCTGTGAGCTTGTATATCTGCTATTTTTCAATAGTTAACATTCATGGGGGCCCCGCAGTGAATCCTTGTACCCAGGGCCCAGAATTTGGTGTGACGCCCCTGCCTATATGGGTCAAACTCCCGACTCAATATAATGGAATTCAAATTTGGACAGTGTATTCATGAATTGTGGCATCATTTTGGGGGGTATTTTCACCCTCCATCATTGCAGCTCCAGTTACATATGATTATCATGGCACCTCCTCCTCCCTCCAACTAAACCTCCACGGGCCGGGGTAATCCCAGGCATTCAAGATTTTGGCCCACATGGTGTTGTTGCCACCCGGCACTTCTTCCACCAAGATAAGCACTTACTGAGGACAGACTTGCAGCTTCCTAGATGCTGGTAATTAGGACACACAGCTGTAGCCCATTCCCCAATGATGAACAATGTGCAGAAGAAAGCGCTTCCCATTCATTGCCCTACTAAGCTGCAGTCGCTGTCCGTGGTGCTGTAGTGGAGGCCACTGGTGCTGCAGTCGCTGTCCGTGGTACTGAAGTTTAGTCCCCGATGCCTTAAAGCAGTGGTTCTCAACCTGTGGGTCAGGACCCCCAGGGGGGTCCCCAAATTATTTTGGGGGGTCCCCAGATGATTCACTTAATGTGCAATATTGTTTTTTTCTCTCAACAGTAAAAAAACAACAACATAATGTTGAAGTGTATAATGTTGAATCTGCAAGTGTCAATTTTAGGACTTTTAAGATCTTTTTAATACCTCTAAAATGACAAATTAAACTTTGGCCAAATTGTCAAATATTAGAGGCAGAAATTGTGGAAATAGCCGATCTACAGTACATGCGTTGTGAGCATGTAGATCTGCTATTTTCACAATAGAATCGTGTTAAACTAAATCTAATGCCACAACTCCTCCAATTCTAAGTAGTGCTCGTCAGGGTGGGGGGTCCCCAGTTCAAATATGATTATTTTAGGGGTCACGTCCTGAAAAGATTGAGGACCACTGCCTTAAAGGACCACCTCACCTCTGGGACAGCCAGATCTTATTGTATTGTTGTTTGGGACACGATCGACACAATCCTGAGTTATTTTTTGTGTTCAATCTGTGTTTTTAGATATTTTAGTGTTTCAGCATGCAACAACTGGTCATATGATGCAAAATGCATCATACTTATTATTGTGCATTGTCAGCCTGTGGTGGAAAGGGTACTCCAATGTTGTACTTAAAGGAGCTATAGTCAACTTTTTCATTGTAGGGCCGACACTTTGTTTACATCCTAGTCTATAGACTAGAGAGTAAACAAAGTGTCGGTCTGACAATGGCCAAAATGATTATTTTATCATTATTTTACGCTTTTTGTGGTAATTTTTTAATATAAACACATATATGAAGCTTATTTTTTTTATAAAATATTTCCGATCTTTTTTTTTATAAAATATTTCCGAAACATTATTTTTATTTTAGCATCCGTTTTTCAAGAAAAGGTTGACTATAGCTCCTTTAAGTAATGTGCAAAATTCATTTGAAAATAGCAGATCGCGACAAATGTACACCACCGTTATCAGCATTATCGTTACTATTCACAATGTATAAATGCACCATTTACCATTTATTTACCATCATAGCATTCTGGGAAATATAGGAAACCACAAGCCACATCAGTCTAGCGGCCACAAATGATGCAAGTGAGAGGGAACAGCATGTCAGTTGTTTGATTGTTGTTATAAGATGTTGACAAAGAGTAGAGCACCACAGAATCACAGAGGACAGCAGCCAGTGTGAAAGTCTGCATTGAAAGTTTGCATTGTTCTTTTTATGTATTGTTATCACAAGGAAAACATTTTGCTGTATAACCTTGATTTGTAGGCATACAGTACTGTATAGCATCTTGTGGACACCTTTGCACACATTAAACAATGTTCTACTGTTCTACTCTCTCTCTCTCTCTCTCTCTCTCTCTCTCTCTCTCTCTCTCTCTCTCTCTCTCTCTCTCTCTCCTCTAGAAGGGAGGAATGGGAGGCAGTTAAAGAGTGTATGGTGACAGGACAACTGTGTGGTTAGAAAAAAAGTATAGAAGAAAGAAATAATAAGTGTGTGTGTGTGTGTGTGTGTGTGTGTGTGTGTGTGTGTGTGTGTGTGTGTGTGTGTGTGTGTGTGTGTGTGTGTGTGTGTGTGTGTGTGGCCCCTTAGGGAACCCTGAGGATGGCATTAGACAGCTTAGTGAGGAGGAACGTGTTTCCTCTCTCTCTCTCTCTCTCTCTCTCTCTCTCTCTCTCTCTCTCTCTCTCTCTCGCTCTCTCTGCGTCTTTATTTCTGTATCTCTGCAGCTTTCTTGGCTCATATTCTGTTCACACATCTCACATTTCAGTATCTTTTAGACTCCCTCCTCCCTCTCTCACCCTCTCTGCTTTCTATTTATAGACAAGTAGAAGAACACAATGAGCAATATGTCACTCTCTCTGTGCTGTAACTTTGGTTTATTTTATAAAATGATTAGTGTGGTTGCCTGAAGGGCAGCTTCCTCATTGGCTAAAATACGTTTTTTGTTGCTTCGTCATTGGTTAAATGTTACTCCGTAAAGGTTAGTCGATTGGTCGAGCTCCACATGACATCTTTGCTGTTTCCTCATTGGCTAAAAGTTACTCTAAAAAGTGTTTGCTGCTTCCTCATTGGCTAAAGGTTACTCTATAAAATAACCCCATTAAGGGCTTTAAATAGCCATAACTCCAGTTCGCAGCATGGTGCCGTCTCGAAACTTGGTGTCTGGACTTAGACGGCCAATATGGACGAGCTGTAATTTTTGAAGCCCCGCCCCGTCTTACAAGTCTGTTGTTTCCGCCCGCCCTGACGGTCGCTTCTAGCCCTAAGGGCGTCTTACTGGTGATAATTGAGAAATAATGTAAGTAGAAGATTGTATAGAAGCTATTGACACATTGCAGACAGTCAGTACCGAAGATGAGCAAGATGTGCCGAGACCTAGTTATGGCCTAGAGCAGGGGTTCCCAAACTTTTTTTGTCTCAGGGCACCCCATGAATATTATTTTAATCCGAAGCACCCCTACATTATAATTTTCACTCCCAGCACCTTATATTTATAGCATATCGGTGTTGTCGGGTGGAAACCTTTTATGTCCAAAACCGTTCTTTTTGTATTTATCATCTATAAAATGTTCTAAACTAGTGAAAGCAGCAGATCTACAAGCACACAACGCCTAGCATCGCGAGGCGTTGTGTGCTTGCAGATCGGCTGTTTTCACTAGTTTTGTGCGACGGTCTTGTATGATGAAGCAGGGCAAAAGACGTACACGTTTGAAACTTGGACATACAAGGTTTCCACCCGACAGTGACAATATTTTAGTGATTATGTTGCAGGAAAACGTTGAGATAATAGCCATTTTGGTTAGAACTGACTGAAAATAACTTGAAGTTTAAAATTATACTAAATAATATTTTTTCAAGTGTCCAAATAAATTCTAAATATTATCAATTGATCTCGCGGCACCCCTGGACTGCTGTCATGGCACCCCAGGGTGCCCCGTCACCCACTTTGAAAACCCCTGGCCTAGAGACATTTGCATGACATTGGACAAGAAATGATGACCGATGAAAATGGCATATTCAACATTGCCCCCGCCGAAGGAAATAAGCCTGTCAGCTATTAGCACAGTCCCTAATCTCGACGCGAAGGCCTTCCCCACTTTGTTTCCCACTGGTACGAACACATTAGAAAGGTCAAATTGTCCCCAAGCAGGTATGCAACAACTGCTAATCCGTCAGACTTTGCAATCTGCACATCACTCCCTTCGGGACCTTTGTGACACGCATGCTGAGTTTGCAGTCGATTGTCAAGATATGCGGGGGAGACGCGGAGAGAGTGTGTATATCAGCAAAAATATATGAAAACAAGAGAGAAGAGAAGACATGGCATCGAACTTGGACAAAATAATGCTTTAAAAGAAGCGGGCAGGTCATTCCAGAATGTGGGGTTCCTGGCGCAAAGGTCTGATCACCCTTGCTCAGCAGCCGTGACCAGGGACAGACCAGAAAGGCTCCTATGGATCTAAAGCCTAGTTCAGACCAAAGATCTGCAACGAAGCAAAGCCGCCTTAAGCCAGTTTTGTACTTTATCACAAGTGGTTCTCAACCTTTTTTGGATCCGGGCCCCTTGAAAATCATGAAAGTGTACACGGGACGGGTACAATCAATCAACTTTATTTAGAAGACACATGGTCCATTAATAACAAGACACATAAAAACATATAAAATAAAGAAAATAAAAAACTGTACAGAATCATTAAAAAAAATACATCATCTATACACAAGACAATCGTACCAGTGTTCCCAGAAAGGAGACTGGTACCGGGTAGTACTGAGGCAGGGGTTGATCAACAACCCAATAATAGAGTTTTGCGACTCATTCAAACGACACAGAAATCTATACATTAAATTCCTCCGAAGAGCTTGAAAAGTGCTTATACCCAGGTTACAAAACAGCTCACTAGCACTGCTCCACCTAGGTTTTCTCAGAAGTATCCGTAAACAGTCATTATAGGCAACCTGAAGTTTTTGCATGCTTGCCTTCTTGAACTTAACCCACAGGGGGGCGGTACAATGTTCAATCAATTGATTATGTTGATTGATTGTTTGAATATTTTGTTAGACAAAAATGTATAACGGTACAAGTACAGTCAAAACTAAAAATAAAAAAGGTACAGCACAAGTACAGTCAAACACCCTGCCTAAAAGAACACCCCCAAAAAGCCCTCGCTTTTTAAGGGAAGCTAGGGATCAAGGAAACCCACAATTGTGTGGCAGTGTTGTAGAAGGAGAATTTACCCATAATTTCTTATGGGTCTGTTTGCACTCCCTCTAGGGACTGAATATTGAGGGGGATTGAGGGGATTGAGGGCAGAGTCGCATTGACCATTTTGAAATCCAATCCCAGTCGAATCAATATGGCTTGGATCAATTGAACCAACGTAGTATACACTTCGTTCTTAATTATTGGTATCACTATGATACTATGTTTTAAATCTTGCAATAACCTCACGGCTCACAGGTTGAGATGCATTGCTTCATCACATGACAGAGTCATGAGCTGGAAATAGCCAGCTATCTATAAGCTCATCATAATTGTGCTCACGCTGTGGGCTTATAGATGTTGTACCGTTGTACAACTGAGCATACATTAAACATTAGAAGGTTGCAGAGGAAGACACATACTGTAGCAGCAGTTTGAATTACCCTTTAGTGAGTGTGTGCTGTACGTGCCTCATTGGGGTCAAAAGAAAGGGGTTAACTGTAACCCTTTATTTTAATACTGTATATTCCAGTTGTTCCTGGCACTGGTTTGCTTCACTCACCTAAAAAGTGTCATCATTTCTTTTGCCGGAGGCAGAGTGGCTGTTGGGAAACCCGAAAGGTTCCCCATTTGATCCCCTGCTCTTCCTGGCTGAGTGGCAGGGTGCCCTTGAGCAATACACGTGAGGAACCCTGCAGTGGTGGAAAAAGTACTCATATGTTATACTTAAGTACAATACTGCAATGTAGAAATACTTAATACTATTAAAGTAAATGTCCGGAATTCAAAATGTACTTGGGTAAGTGTTGGCATCAAAATGTACTTAAAGTACCAACAGTAAAAATACAACATATGTTTGAAAATAGCAGATCTGAGCTCGTGCAGGTAGATTGGCTATTTTCAAATAGCCACGGTATAAAATAAGGCTGGTTTATGTATGTTTTATATTATAATTTATATCTGCATAGTAACTAGTAACTAAAGTTGTCAAATAAATGTAGTGGAGTAATAGTACAATATTTGGATCTGAGATGTAGTGGAGTAGAAGTAAAATTAATGGATATTGGAAATAAGTAAAGGACAAATACTTAAGGTATTACTTCGAAGAGTCCTTGGGCAAGACACTGAACTAGTTGCTCCCGGTGAGCTGGTTGGTGCCTTGCATGGTTTCCTCCGCCGTTGGTGTATGAATACACCATGGCAGAATACCTGAGCAAGGTGACCGACCCAAAACAAAGAAAAATCTTGACTAGGTACAGACTCAGTGAGCACAGTCTTGCAATCGAGAAAGGACATCATAGGCATACCTGGCTCCTAGAGAAAACAGACTTTGCAGCCACTGCACACAAAATGTGGAAAAGTGGAAACTGAGCTACACTTCCTTCCTAACCACCTGTCCGCTGTACCAAGACATCAGAGACACACACTTCCCACAGATCATAACCACCCAAGGAGAGTTTGAAAACATGACCAATGAGGAAAAACTCCCATACCTGCTGGCTGAAGTAAAACAATGTGCAAACACAGCAGCAAGATTCGTGAGCTGCTGTGATAGGAGAAGGATGTCAAATGGAACCCAACCACCTTAAAAACCATTGTATATATCCATGCTCTGCCTGCATGCATAGGCGATTCTAGCCTCTTCCAGCAGGGGGTGCACGACCTCTATTACCTCATGCACGCGCGCGCGCACGCGAAAAAAATTGCGGATATTAGCGGTTTTGTAATGTTGTTTTAGCGGATTTCTGCAGTTAATTTTGTACCCAAATGTAACACAATATAAACAAAAAAAAGTGTAAAACAGGTGCTTCTTTTTCTAGACACCATATGTCTATCTATAGGATTTATTTACTTATTTTGCAGACAGAGGCAGCACAGCCAGGACATATAAAGCCAAACATCAAGTTAATCATCATTCATCAAGCAATCAAGCAGTCATTTACATTGGTGGTGTGGCACAACCACACCACCAAAGATCCATAACCAGCAGCTACCAATATTTACAAGCAAGTGAAGCAAGCATGCGCGCTCGCTCGCGTGCGCACACACACACACACACACACACACACACACACACACACACACACACACACACACACACACACACACGGAGGAGAAGAAAACAGGCTGGCTAACTCCACAGTGAACAGATAGTTAAATAAAGCCATGTCTTACCTTAAGAAAATGACAAGAAAATATCCAATGTTATATTGAGGTGCCCAGAAGAAAGTGTTATTCCTTGGAGGCACAGAACACATCGTGTAATCCAGCCTCGTTGAGCAGCGCCGAAAACTTTAGTTCACGTATGGTAAATGTAAAAGCTATCCACATGTCCTATGGATGTCTGTAGTTAACCCCAGGTAGCATATTCCACTGTGAAACAACTGTTTCATTCTGTTATTTACAGTAGATAAAGCCATGCATGCCATGTTTGTTGTTGTGCAGCGCTCTGTCAGCCGAGGTTCAGACAGTCACTGATTGGTTGAGAAACCAGTTGTTACCTTTTCCACTGTTTGTAGCAATAACTTGGCTCGTGTCATGTGGTAACTTATTCAAATAGTCCATACAACTTCTGTGTAGATAACGATGATTTATTACTTCCAGGGCCAGGCAGGAACATACAGCATAAACGTCATGTTTTCACTATTAATCCACTTGTATTAACTTAACTTCTCACTAATATATTCTCCCCAGCATTACACCTGCACATTCACTTCCGCGCTGGTCCCAAAACACAGCGTCAACGTCATCCCGTACTGCTCCTAAGCCCGCCCCCTTAAAGGCACAGGCTTGGCATATAACACAGTAGACCTATACCTCCCGCCCCCCATTCGCTGTGATTGGTTTAGAACTTAGAAGCCATGCTATGGGTGCTTCAAAGGGTCAAAAAAGGCGAATTTGAGATGTTCTTCTTCTTAATGTTTATTATGATCAAAAAAATCAAAATGGCCGCCTGGCGGCCAGGGGGTGCACGTGCACCCTAGGACACCCCTCAAAATCGCCGTAACCGTGATGCATGAAAACTGTTTTCACATATTTTGTTCTGATTGTATTGTATTGTGTACACTTCTGCTTTGGCAATGTAAACATATGTTTTCTCATGCCAATAAAGCCCTTTGAATTGAATTGAATTGAATTGAATTGAATTGAATTGAATTGAAATTGAATTGAATTGAAATTGAATGGGTAAATATAATGCACAATGTAAAGCACCTTGGATAAAGGCGCTATATAAATGCACCATTTACCATGTATTACTTAAGTAAATGTACTTAGTTACTTTACACCACTGCAGCTGCTGTAGTGCTCCCCGACTCTGCTCCTAATACTTAGGATGGGTTAAATGCGATGGGTTAAAAAGAGGAGAAAAGTACAGGTACAGTATGTGGGAATGTGCTAAATAACCTAAAGTGGACACATCAATATTCTTTTTTTTTTTTTTATTATTATAATGGAAATTGCTGTGTTAAAGTAGCCCTGTACTAAAACGAGGCTGCAGTCAATGGTTCAGCCCACTTCACTCAGCTTTTGATCACATTCATGTGACCCACTTAGCTTGTGTTGGTTAAAAGTGGTCACTCAGCCTCTTTACCTGAGCACCCTCAATTCTCCAAATGTCAATTGTCACCGGCACTGCTAGAAAAGAAAAAGAAAAAAAGAAATCTAAATGACGGAAAATGCTGTGTCATAAGTGGTGTTGCTAGGTTACAATTCTTACAGGTGACTACAGGGCCAGGCAAACGCTTAGTTCTGTGGTTAAGCTGCAATTGTGTGATATGTGGCCCCACCAATGAAGATGACACATAATCTCTCAAGACATATACTGCTAACAGCAGAATCTGTCGGCACCACTGCTTTAATGTAGTGTTGTTTGAATATATGAATACAAATTTAACTTTTACAGAGTGAAAAGCATGACCCGAACTGGTGTACGGAAGAGTGGCAAGTTTCCCAGATTGGCTGCCCCCTAGCACCTGGCCCGGCCGTCTCCCCATCCCCTGTCTGTCAAAAACGACACCCAACAGACTATGGCAGCCAAAGCCACTTGTCCAGTGACAAATAGCAGAGGTCACATTAGGATTTTAAACTGACACTCAAAATGTCTGTAATGACTATAGTTTACCAGATATCTTTTGTATATCTATATATTATAATAAATGCGATATCCATGTTCAATGCGTGCATGTCATGAACGACCAGCAGGTGCATTTAACACCGTAACCTAATAATTATGTTGCAACATTATATATTGGATTGAAAGCTATTTAACATAATGAGGTAACAGTTTTGTCTTGTACAGTTTTGATGAGGGTCTTCAACAGGGGGTCCGGGACCCCTAGGGGGTGCTCAGTGTTACTACAAGGGCTGCCAAACTTTTTTTTTAACCACCCTATCCTGAGGAGAACTTTAGATTCAAAAAGCAATGTTCAAGCTCTCATCACCTCGCAGTGCGAGGCATTTTGAAGCTTGTTGATCAACTATTTTTGTTAAAGAGTTTTGGTGCAGATGGAAAAAAAAGTGCAGACCAAGTACAGAGTTAACTAATAACATGGCCAATCAAATCAGTCTATCCTGTCCCATTGTGCTGCTCAGATCTGTGCAAACTTTACTAAAGTAAAGGACAAAATACATGACTCGTTTGGGCAGTTAAGATATTCCTCGTTCTACTTTTCATTTGTTCTGTGTTTGAGCTCCACTGCTCATTAAACTACAGTTAACAATGCTGCACTGTTGACAAGTGATTGAAGATGACATACGGTAATGTCTTTTTGGGGCAGTTGATGAGGCAGATGGCCGAGCAACAGACAATTTGAAATGTGTCTGATTTGTGGTGATAATAATTAGAAATTGATGGAGGGAATGATACTTTCTGACCTTTGATATACAGTATATATATATATATATATATATATTATATATATATATATATATATATATATATATATATATATATATATATATATATATATATATATTTTTTTTTACCTACTGTAACATGTTTTAGTTTTGACTACTGGTAGGTAATTAAAGGATGATATTTTCAACCTGGGTTCATATAATTAGTCCTCACTAATCTTCCATTATATTATAACCATTATAATATGGCGCCATTTTTGTCTACTTGGACTGTGTCTCAGAGGAGGGCTGTGGGCAGTTCGCAAACACGCCAACCGTTGACATCATGGGTAGGCGGTTTGGTCATTTCAAACAAGATTTCACATTTATTATTATGTTTAAATATAATTGCGGGAACAATGGCTTCCATTGTACTGTAGCATGCTAACTTTCCAGGAATAGAAAGCCATGAGGTAGCTTGGATTCCCCATCGATGATGTCACTGGTGGGCGGGGTTAGTGAATTGCCCACAGCCCTCCTGTGAGACACAGACCAAGGTGACACAAAATGGTCCCAAATGGACCAATTATATGAACACAAGGTTCACAGGTAACACTTAAAGAGTTTGCCTTTGTTACAGATCAGCCGAAGTGCAGATATAAATAGAAAATCCATCATGATGCAGTATTAGAGCATATGTACGGTATTGGAGGAGGTGAGCAATTACTGTACCTTTAAACACTTTTGATAAAGAACGGTAAATTGTAGAAACACTGTACACATACAAACAGAGCAATTACCCTTAAACGACTGCTATTTGTGCTCAACCTTCCTTTCCTGTGTGGATATATAGGCCAACTATTCCTGACAGCAAATGCTTAATTCTTATGGTTTTGTATGTTGGATTTGCCTCAGTTGCAATGTAACAGCTCTGAGAATACATCATTTCTATTGCCTTCAATTGTACACACATTGTTTTGTTTCGATTGTATTGGTCCACTTTTGCTTTGGCAATGTTAACGTGTGTTTTCTCATGCCAATAAAGCCAATTCAATTGAATTGAATTGAATTGAATTGAATTGAATTGAATTGAATTGAATTGAATTCAATTCAATTCAATTCAATTGAAAGATGGCTTGAGTTGCCAACGGTGTTTGAAGAAATTTGTCTGGGGTTTGGGGAAGGGAAGTGTTATGCACTTAAGAGTAGAGCCCTATTCTGTCCATATATCCTTTACAAAGGAGTGGATTAAATGACATTGACCGCAGTGCCAGTGCATGCACACACACTGGCACACAAAAGATATTGCACCATTTGACTTTAAAAGGCACGTTTCCATGGAATTCATTTCAATTCAATTCAATTCAATTCAATTCAATTCAATTCAATTCAATTCAATTCAAAGATGGCTTGAGTTGCCAACGGTGTTTGAATAAATCTGTCTGGGGTTTGGGGAAGGGAAGTGTTATGCACTTAAGAGTAGAGCCCTATTCTGTCCATATATCCTTTACAAAGGAGTGGATTAAATGACATTGACCGCAGTGCCAGTGCATGCACACACACTGGCACACAAAAGATATTGCACCATTTGACTTTAAAAGGCACGTTTCCATGGAATTCATTTCAATTCAATTCAATTCAATTCAATTCAATTCAATTCAATTCAATTCAATTCAAAGATGGCTTGAGTTGCCAACGGTGTTTGAATAAATCTGTCTGGGGTTTGGGGAAGGGAAGTGTTATGCACTTAAGAGTAGAGCCCTATTCTGTCCATATATCCTTTACAAAGGAGTGGATTAAATGACATTGACCGCAGTGCCAGTGCATGCACACACACTGGCACACAAAAGATATTGCACCATTTGACTTTAAAAGGCACGTTTCCATGGAAACGTTATTTTCAGTTTTATAACTATATATATATTATTATATTTCTGAGTGTGGTCCCTTCCTCCCATTATGTTTCCAAATGTTAATGTTATTATCGGACGGATTTGTCGCGCTCCCACGCCACAGGTGTTTGCTGTGCGTGGGAGGTCAGCTCGGAGAGAGTGTTCCGAGGGAAGACGTTTCTTATACGTATTATTATTATTACCTTCATCTTCCCCCTCATGTCCCCTGAGAGAACGAGAGAGAGAGAGAGAGAGAGAGAGAGAGAGAGAGAGAGAGAGAGAGAGAGAGAGAGAGAGAGAGCAAGAGGAGCACATACATTACATACAAAGAAAAATACATAGAGACACACACTTGGGGGAGATAAAGTTGAATAGAGGATGATGACACTGTGAGATGGAAGGAGAGACGAGGGATGAGAGACAGAAACGCTGCCAGAAGAGATATGCCAGATAGAGTGAAGCCGAGCCGGCGAGATGACGGAGTAAAGCCATTATTAGTTTAGTGCATTGCTGTAGGGAGGAGGAGTGTAGAGATGCATTATGGATCGTGTTTCCGCGAGGTATATAGCCGGAGACAGAGACTCTCCGTACACCGCAAGATATTATGGGTGAATGAAATTACTTTCCCTCGACACAAGGTCGGCAACAGTCCAGCAACCCTGGAGCAGCGAGTTCACATGCAATAACAATCAGCGGAGTAGAACACTTCAGAACGAATTTGGGTTGTTTCGGCCAAAATGGAAACTGAAACTGAACTCAAATAAATCAATCTGAAATTACCCCAAACTTGTGTCAAATGTTTTGGGCCAAAGTTGTGTCCAAACTTATGTAGCCTGCTTAAAAGGAATTGTAATGCCAGACGATATATTGTTGTTGTCGGGTGGAAACCTTGTAGTCCAAAACGGTTCAATTTGTATTTATCATTTTAAAAATAATTTCAAATAGTAAAATAGCTGATCTACAAGCACACAACGCCCCTTGTCGCGAGGTGTTGTGTGCTGCTAGTCAGTGTGCTGCTGCTAGTCAGTGCTCAAACCCTATTACCTGATGAAATAATTAGGGCTGGGGATCGATTAAAATATTTAATCGAATTAATCGCACGATTGTCCATAATTAATCACGATTAATCGCAAATTAATCGCATATTTTTTATCTGTTCTAAAACTACCTTAAACAGATATTTAATACTCATATCAACATGGGAGGTAGACAAATACCTAGTTTATTCAAATTCTATATGACAAATAGGCTTACTGTCCAGAATATTCGAGAAAATGTTTCCATTAGGACAGATTTAAATTAACTTTTATATATTTAATCACTTTAACCACATCATCCCTATTCTGGGGGGAACATTCACCAAAAATAGCTGATCTACAAGCTCACAATAAGATGCGTTGTGAGCTTTTAATCTTTTATTTTGTGAAGAGTTTGTGTATGGAAAAATTACTCAAGTACAGTGCAGCGTTTTACAAAGCATAGAGGCTCTAGGTTTAACTGAAGTAATATTGATAGGCTACATTTTAAATATTATCAAAGTATTCTGGGGCAAAATGTGCGTTTCCATTAGGACAGATTAGAAATAAATTAACTTTTTACTTGGCATTTAATCACTTTAACCACAGCATCCCTATTCTGGGTGGAACATTCACCAAAAATAGCCGATCTACAAGCTCACATAAGATGCGTTGTGAGCTTGTAATCTATTTTGTGAAGAGTTTGTGTATGGAAAAATTACTCAAGTACAGTGCAGCCTTTTACAAAGCATAGAGGCTCTAGGTTTAACTGAAGTAATATTGATAGGCTACATTTGAAACATTATCAAAGTATTCTGAGGCACTGCACCCTGGACTGGTGTTACGATTATGGCACCCCTAGTTCACTTTGATAAACCCTGTTATTATGTAGACACTGTGATGGCTCGTTGGTAGCCTTAGATTAACAATACATTAACATTAACGTGACGACGCCACAAATTGCGGTGGTATTGCTTGGAGATTATAGGCTATAGCTCGCTGAAGATGTGTGGCACAAGGCATTATGCCCATCCAGTTCCCTGGCCCCTGCGATCATGTTGTGTGCACTGTCAGTGATCAGCAGTTTGCTGACTTTATTTTCAATGATACACTCTCCGGCTACACGCATGGTGGAGGCTTTGGGGCAGACAAGTTCCAGGGCTAGTAGGCTAGTAGGCTACGTCTGAAGCTAATGTGAAGCTAACGTCTTCATAACAGTCAGCCCATGCAACAGAAGCCTCCACTCCCCGTCAAAATAATGCGCTGTGTTCTCGAGAGAACTGTGATTACTGAGTGAAGTCCAATAGTCTCCAATGAGTGCAACCGTGGTTGTCTGTCTGTGTCTGCCCCTGCCTGTGTTCCAAAACCTCCACCGCTCTGACTGTCTGTGTGACTGTCTTGTTTACTACTGCGTGTCTCTGAGGCTGCATTCGCTTCCTGACTACGGGGTGCACCGAGGCTCAAAACTCACTGCACCGGGGGGCAAAAATCACCGCATTAATCGCGCGTTAAAAATATTATCGCCGATAAAAGGATTTTGCGTTAATTAGTTAATATCGCGTTAACTTCCCCACCCTTAGAAATTATACAAATGTTGTGCTGTACTCGTTGTCTGTAACATACTTCATGTTCAGTTGTGGAGTGCACTTTGTATAATGTTTAGTTGGAAAGTGAACCAGGGAGAAAGAGGAACCCATTTGGCAGACAATGGAAAGCCTCACGGAGACGCAGGACACAGAGAAAGAGAATCAGTTGGCAAAAAAAAAAAAAAATCACACCCGTGTGAAGTGGAGCTGTGTGTGTGTGTGTGTGTGTGTGTGTGTGTGTGTGTGTGTGTGTGTGTGTGTGTGGATCATGTGTACCGATTTTTGTGACATTTGAAGAAAATATGTAGGAAAAGGAGCAAAAAGTGTGTTTTGGAGAAAATTCAAGATGGCGGAAAATCTATCATGGCGCAAATGGGCGGTTCAAGAGTTACAGGCCAAAACGTAAAGTGGGGTGTTATGGCGCCACCATGCGGCCAAATGACACAATTATTTTTTATTTAATCCTTGAAATCATTATGAACCTCCTCTCCAAGTCTTGAAACTCTAGCCCCTATGGTTTGCGAGAGACAAATAATTGAATGTGAGTTTTTGCGATTCCCATTATAAGTCAATGGGGAAAATTAATTCACTAATAAATTAATATCAATTAAACTATAGAACCTTTCTCTTAGAAAAGTAATAGCCCACGATTCCCGAGTAAGCCGGTCGATTTGACATATGGCGCGAGTGTGTGGTGGCAAAACTGTGGGACTAGTGGCGTGCCGAAGTTTAGGAAGTTCAGGCTACATACAGACACACACACAGACAGACAGACAGACAGACACACAGACCCACACAGCCACGTATAGGGAGCCTGTGCTTCACACAGCTCCAAAAACACGACAGAAGGAGGTGCGACACAGTGGCAGCTGGTGCATTAAATAAACCGGTGTTATCGCGCCAATTTATTTAAATAAATACAAATGCTTTTATATGTATTTGCTGAGCAGTCAGATCACCCGACTGTATTACCATGTATATTGAACTTCTCCTTTTTTAAGCTGGGCCACCAGCTTCGGTAATCAGCTCATTTTCTTTGACGACCATTGATTACCTCTTCTGGATAGGCTATTCATGTCACATGGTAGAGCTAAGGGCCAATCGCAGGACAGTACCCCAGGAGTGCCCTTCTAGACAATGGGGGGAAAGAACTGCTCCTCCAGGCTATGGGGAAAATTAGCTGTTGGAAAAAGTACTCAAATGTTTTACTTAAGTAAAAGTATCGTAAAAGTATCAATACTGCACTGTAGATGTAGATGGGAAGTAACGAAGTACAAATACTTTGTTACTGTAACAAAGTACTTTTTTCAGTACTTTGTACTTTACTGAGTAGTTATTTGTCTGAGTACTTTTTACTTTTATCCGTTACATTTTAACACAAGTATCTGTACTTTTACTCTGCTACATTTTCAAAACAGGCTCATTACTTTGGTTTTAATGGTATATAGCCTATTAATGTTGCGCTGGAGCATATCTGAATTATCTGATGCGCATCTGATAGGCACACACAGTTGCACGCACGCACGCACACACACACAGGCACACACGCAGAGCCCCTCCGCTCAGGGGCGTCAATTGGGTATGGCAGGGGTATGCAGCTGCCATACCTTGGCTGCAGGGGGAAATAATAAAAATGTACTTTTCATCGTGCTTGTTGCTAAGGTATGGCAACATGAGTGGTGTCTTGCACGCGCGCGACACCAGTCATGTTGCCATACCTTACCTTTTTCTGAACTGACGCCACTGCCTCCGCTCAGCAGCAGCAGCAGCAAGCAAGTTCCCAAAAGTTCTTTTTTCGCCAACAGACAACTCTCTCTGTCTGCTTTCCTCTTACCTGCAGCCTGCAGTGTTCCCAAATAAATAAGTCCTTATTTAAACAGTAGGCCTACACAGCTTCCAATTCCAAACACAGCCTTTGTGATCATTAATCCACCCGTACCGCTGGATTAAGAATTGACGTCTTTTCTCTTTTTGTCTTTCCAGGTGTAGCCTATTACAACTCGTTAAGCCTCGCCCGAACGTTTTAAAGTGCACTGATCAATAGAGAGAAGTGTAACATTGTAAGTCTCTGTAGAGAGGTTAAAACGAATCAAAACAACTTGAAGCAGTAACATGGGGTATGTTTTTGCTTTGCATATACTTGAAGGCATCAGACTAATGACATAAGGTACATTTCTCACCTTAAACAATGAAATGCAGACATGCACGTACTGCTATGTGTTTGAATAGGGAAACCTTATTTATTTATTTTAGCTTTTATTAAAAAATATTAAAATAAGATTTTGTTTGATAATATAAGTTTTGCCATAATCATGCAGCTTTATTACAATGACACAGCTATAACAGCAACGTTTAAAAATGTTATAGATTACAGTAGTAGACCTATAATCTATAATTCTTTTTTAATTCATATTATTTTTGTATCCATATCATGATATTAGACTGGATAATTATCGTCTGTGATTTGGGATATTGTACTACATATAGTCCAAGTCCAAGTCTTATTTGTCCTTTTTTTTAATAAGACAAAACGGACTCGAACCCCCTAGGACTTGGACTTGACTTGGACACTTTAGGTGGACTCGACTACAACACTATAGCACATTCTCACAATGACATCATAAACATATTAACTAGTATTGTAAGATTACTTTTTAAAATGACAGTAGGCTACCCCTTAGATGACAGTCCTACTTCAATTTAATATCCTTCAAATTCTATTGGCTTTGCACAGAAACATACGGTAAAATACTTTTACTTTTACTTCAAAAGTACTTTTCAAATCCGGTACTTTGCCACTTACAGCAATTCACAGCCGTCTACTGCAGATTTCATCCCACAATATAGTCAGTCAGTTATATGTTCACTTTGTCACGCTCATTCAAAGCATTATGGTAACATTGTTAAACGTCCCCGCCTTTTTAACCCAAATGTGACCAGCTTATGTATTGACAATGTGTCAATTCTTGTTTAAACAATATCCTGTATCATTATGTCAACAAATGGAACCAGTTGTAAGTGGGTGGAGGATTTAGCAAGATGTGATAATTTTCTTGGCTCAGTGGATACTCAGTGGCACTAAAGGCGCAGCTTAATATGGCAGAATAGGTTCTATGCACAGCAGCCATTTTGGAGAGAAGTTGGGTCTCTTCTCACTGAGGGACCAGCATTCTTGGTGATGTCACCATCAACAAGTGCAACCTGATATAAACCAGTAAGACCCCCTAATCGGGAGATAAGCGACTGTCAGGTCACATGTATACACAAATTGGTCTGTCCATGTTGATGACATGACTTTAGAGATACTGTGTACCGCTTTGCGTGATTTTAGGGCAAAATCGGCCTCCTGGTGGCACTGGAAGAAGGCCATGTGAGAAATGAGGGGTGGAGGTTGTGGTTTGGCAGCCAAGGAGTGTGTGTGCAAAGTTTGGCATGGATAGGGCCAGGGCAACGGTTGCAGAGATATGAGTAGGGGATAAGTGTGACCGACGTGACGTGACAGACAGCCGGTGGAGGTTTTGATAGTAAACTGCGACCTGACGGTCGCAATAACAAGGTGCGCTCTGCCGGCGCACAAGTAGGCCATACATGGGCACGAGTGCACAGGGTGTAAGTTGGCACCTCGACAGAGTGAAGTAGCAAAGTAATTACCTTGCTACTTTAAAGTATAAGTCCCCGATGCAGTGATGTTGCCATTCAGCCTCATGGCACGTGCCCAGGAACGTGCAGAGAATGTTAGGGAGGCAGGGGCTGACATTTCTAAAAGGGCCGTTTGGTGAAAATATCGAAAATAGCAGACCTCCAAGCACATGGAGATCAGCTATTTTCTGTGCTTGATACCACACTAAACTAAGCATAATCGAGTCAACACTGGAGATGTGGCGTACGGCATGGATTTCTATACAGAGAGGGAAATTCTTTCAACATAAGATGCTGCATTTGGGCAAGGCAAATTCTCTTGAATGCTGCCTTCAGGTATGGCATGGAAAGGGGGGCGTTTGCATTTCTTTCACCATAGAAAAAACTGCATTCATGGTCTGGAGAGGTCACTTTTTACAGACGGATAAAAGGGCAGGGGCTCATGCCCCCTTTGATGTCTATGTGTGCACGTGCCTGCACGTGCCTATAACAACGCCAACTTTGCATGAGTGTGCTGACTTGGCATTGCGTGCCCACTGGTTGCTGGCCGTTGCTGTGGCAAAGAAAGAAACGGACAGATGGGCAGACAGGATAGCGCCGTCCCGTCACACTCCACGGTAATGAGGCCCTTTAAAACCCAGTGTTGAGGAAGGTAACACAGAATAATGGTGTGTTGTTGTGATAACCATGGGCATTCATCCACTGTGTGCTTTGCGTGTGTGTGTGTGTGTGTGTGTGTGTGTGTGTGTGTGTGTGTGTGTGTGTGTGTGTGTGTGTGTGTGTGTGTGCGTTTGTGCGTTTGTGCGTGTGCGCATGTGTGCGCGTGCGTTGCGTATACAAGACATTAATTAGTGAGGGTACTGTACATGGTACACACACACACACACACACACACACACACACACACACACACACACCATAGTTGTCCTGAGAGAGAGACAGATGGGATTGCAGACAAACCTACATAGGAACAGAGGAAGTAAGGTAACAAAAAAAAAAAGAAAGGACCTTCGTCAAGAGACGCAATGACAGAGACAGTGAGGCGGCATCCAGACGGCACGTTCAGACAGAAACGTCTGGATGAGTGACTGTAGACACTAGACGACGTGAGGAAGGAGACAAATGGAATGTAAGGAACGGAACAGCTGGGAGGAGGGAGAGGCAGGGACGTGCATGTTAGAAGGGCAGGGGCTGACATTTCTAAAAGGGCCTTTTGGCGGAAATATTGAAAATAGCAGGTCGGCTATTTTCGGTGCGTGATATCACACTGAACTAAGCATAATCAAGTCAATACTGGAGATGTGGCGTGACAGCATGGATGTCTACGCAGAGAGGGCAATTCTTTCAACACGAGATGCTGCATTCAAGTTGAGGAGAGTTTGGACAAGGCAATTCTATTGAATGCTGCCTTCAGTTATGGCATGGAAAGAGGGCATTTGCAATTCTTTCACCATAGTAAAAACTGCATTCATGGTCTGGAGAGGGCACTTTTCACAGACATATTTGATGTCTATTTGTGCACGTACCAGGGAGAGGGAGAGGGAGAGGGAGGGAGGGAAAGGTTGTCCGAGGGAGATGAAGATAGGCAGGGTTTTGAAGGAAATGGCATCGCATAGAGGTGAATCGACCAAGGGAGTCGTGAACAAAACGGACAAAGGGACAGACGGAGGGAGAGAGAGAGAGAGAGAGAGAGAGAGAGAGAGAGAGAGAGAGAGAGAGAGAGAGAGAGAGAGAGAGAGAGAGAGAGAGAGAGAGAGAGAGAGAGAGAGAGAGAGAGAGAATGCAGAAGAGGACGGATGGAAGGGTGGGGGAGAAGGCTGGTATGGCAAAAAAAAGAAGAAGGAGAGAAGCACAGCAGAAAGAGAACGAACAGCACGACTCAAGGTCAAGGTCAAACTGTACGCCGGTTCACCGAAACCGGAGAGAGAAATGAGGAGACAGCGCATGGGGAAGAGAGGAGAGAGAGAGAGAGAGAGAGAGAGAGAGAGAGAGAGAGAGAGAGAGAGAGAGAGAGGGAGAGAGGGTGTGCTGTGCTGTGCTGTAGCGAGAGCTTAAGAGCCGCTGTGGTCTCGCAAAGACCCGGAGAAAATTGAGATAATACAGGCTGAGGATGAAGATTAAGGAGAAACATAAGAGAAGAGAGGATCGAGAGGAAGATGATTCAGTGTGGAGGGAGGGACCACCGGAAAGAAATGGAGAAGTTAAGACAGGAATGAGGTATATCCAGTGAGGGAGGTGTCAACAGAGAGATGGGAGAATGGAGAGAGAGAGAGTGATGGAGAGGTCAGTGTTAATAGTCATAGTCTCGCTTTCACCTTGGGACCTCTCACAACCTATCAACACACTCTAGTTGGACACATGTGCACGCATGCACGCACGCGCACGCACGCGCACGCACGCACGCACGCACGCACACACACACACACAAACACACACACTCTCCAACAACTCGCCATCCCTTTCCAGCGATGTAGACAGGCCAAATAGAGAGAAATAGTGGTGCAGCATTGTGGTCACAAGATGGAGAGAGGGAGAGAGCAGAGAAATTGTTTCAAATGAGAGGCTCTGCCGCAAGACCACTGCAGCTGGTGCGTGTGCGTGTGTGTGTGCGTGTGTGTGCGGCTGTGCACGCGTGTGTTTGTGTGTGTTGCAGGTGGGGTTTAATTCATTGGACCAATCAGAAACCTTAGCATGGTAACTGGATCTTAAGCCTAAGCCTCAAAATGACCCATCTGTGCTGAATTCAACATGCTGTCCTCTCATTTGAAATTAACATACACAGACAATATTTTTAATGTTTGGAACAGCTGGTGCCTGTTCAGTTTTTGTTAGTCTTATTAAATTGGAAGCTGACAAAAAAAAAAAAAAAAAAAAAAAAAAGGCTCATCCTGTGACTTGGAAGTCAGTGGCTATTTAAATTCATTTTATGTTTATGTTCGGTAAAAAAAAAAAAAAAAAGGCATGAACACGATTGTATAACCCTAACCCATTGTACTCTTCAGTAACTTAAAGGGGAAGACCACCCATTTTCAATATTGAACTATGTCATTAATATACCTTAGAGGAGTTGTGTGGAAATAAAAAAAAAGGTTCCCCCTCTTCTGTGTTGCCTAGAACTGGAGGATTGATTTTGGGGTTTGTATTGTAAAGTACAACGGTGTGATGTCATCACTTTGTGATTTGCAATACAAACCCCAAAATCAATCCTCCAGTTCTAGGCAACACAGAAGAGGGGGAACTTTTTTTTTAATTTCCACACAACTCCTCTATGGTATATTAATGACATAGTTCAATATTGAAAATGGGTGGTCTTCCCCTTTAACAAAAGAAACAACTGCAGCATAAAAACCCAACATATATACTTACTGTCCAACCAGGATGAATGCATTAGAGAGTTGTCCCAGACAGTGAAAGGCTAACAGATACATAATTAATGGCTCATTGGTGTGCTGCTGGCATCTGTCTGTCATGATCACACTCCACTCCACTGGAGTGACTGGACCGGGAAGAAGCCCTGGTGGACGCCTTGAGTAGAGCTCATAAACATTGACATTTACGCACAAATGCACTCATGTATGTGACTTCACGGTGCCTAGGTTTACATGTCCCACACAGACCCTGACAGCATCCCTAATTCTGGGAATGTCAATAAACATAGGCCTATCATATGTCAATATAAACATTCAGGGAAAATAGGAGGACATTCATTGAATGGATCTGCAAGCAAGCAGCGTGACACGATGTGAACTTTAATGGCGTGCGACAAGTATGAATCAGACTTAACAGGGAATCACACTTCTGGGATCATATTTAACATCTACTATGGCTTTTGTGTGCACCCTGGACAGTTTTTAAGTTGCTTCATTCAATGTTTTAGATATTTGAGATTCATTTATCACTCCTATACTGTATGTTAACTCTATTTTAACTCATGGGTCCATTTGGTTCCATTTGTACTCTCAGAGTAATTTTACATAGTGGATTTGGGTTTCCAGGAGACTACAATGCTATCAAATGGGGGTCCGTGGCCTAATGCCTATCAAGCTGGGGGTCCTTGCAATTCAAACGGATGATCCCAGTACTAATTAATCATGGTAGAGATTACCTGTCACGAATGACACAGAATTTGTTCATAAGATCAGTTAAGAGTCGGAGGCTAGGCTGTGTGCAATGTTTACAGGGACATCAGCGTGTCTGAAGCAGCAGCAAATGAGTCGACGGGTTATGTAAGCGTCATATAAACATTATCATCGTACATTTATAATCACCAGTCGTTTGAACTATGAGTCACTTTGGCCAATCTCTGTGAGACTGACCCCTGGGTAGAGCACCTGATTAAGGGCCCCACGGGCCCCAAAGCCAGTCAGATAGATAATAGATTGCACACCCAGTGAGGTCTCTCTTCCTGCCGTTCACCCCTGCCTCTCTCCCTTATCTCTCTACCTCTCTTCCTCTACTGCAGAGGCACATTTCGTATTTTATTTCATGCTTCAGTTTGCACTATCCAGCCACTTCTCCGATTGAAATAAACCCCCGCGGCTGATGGCCATGTTCTGTAAAAATGTTTCTACAAATGTGCGGTCACGAAAAGGGGACAAATTTAGTTACATTATATTTTACAGAAACTGCCCCGCCCTAGCCAGATAATGCACACTTATAACCATACATAATGTATGAGAGGTTGGATTCATTTCAAAAAGTGCACTCAATTTCAAATGCAACTTTGGTATTGAAGTGCATGCCTTATCCCACTGACAGGACCATGATTTCATATACTACTGTATACATTGTTTAACAGCCTGTGATTTATCATGTTTTATCGGCAAGTTTAAAATACTCTCTTTTGGTTATAGGAATATGATTTTTTTTCTTTCTTTTTTTTTGCCAGGCCATAGAGAGAGTGGCTGGGGATTATGATTTTACCCCTGTCCCTGTGTGTGTGTGTGTGTGTGTGTGTGTGTGTGTGTGTGTGTGTGTGTGTGTGTGTGTGTGTGTGTGTGTGTGTGTGTGTGTGTGTGTGTGTGTGTGTGTGTGTGTGTGTGTGTGTGTGTGTGTGTGTGTGTGTCATGTCTTAGTGTCTGTGAGCATCTAATCTTGGACACTGCTGGACTAATTACTGTGAGATTTTGCATCAGGAACCCAACATCCAAATTGATCTCGCATTATGAGAGACCTCTATCAGAGCAAACTACTAAAAACAATTTCACTTCTGCCCATAGGGGGCACACACTTGCACAAGGTTCACATGCACAAGGTGTACAAACTCTATCCTTGTGTCCTGGCGGCTTAACCCCATGACTAATGCAACCCATAGTAGGCAACCCAGCCTGGCGGAGATCTGCGCTCTGAGGAGCACACCTTTCCAGCTTTTACTTTATTATAACATCTCAGCTTAGTTTGATGATGTCTGAATTAGATTTGCCAAGTAAATATCAGGGAGCTATTGCGAGTTCCCACAACATCCATAAAGGCTTAATTAGCAAGCAACCACATAAACAACAGTAACACAATTGTGTCTGCTACCAAGTCAATGTAAACAGCTTGCCTTTAAATTGTTAGCAAAGTAAAATCTCATCCAAATGAATGCTGGATACAGTGAATATGCCTATTAAAATTCCATGGATACAGTGAGTATGCCTATTAAAATGCCATTGTACAATCACTTTTCACATTCTTAGTTGGATAATATTACTTTAACAGTGTGAACGGGTGTGACATGACTCCACTCAGCCAGTTAATACAGTCTACTTTTCTTTTAATCGGTGGCACAGACCAGCTTGTTGGCATATTGAAATTGAGACAGCTGACTTCTTCTTCACAATGTCGCCTGCCCAATAAAACTGTCTCTCTCTAATATGACACTGTTGAGCTGGGTA
>NC_137817.1:44011191-44166191 GCF_963921795.1 Nannobrachium achirus
CACGCACGCACGCACGCACGCACACACACACACACACACACACACACACACACACACACACACACACACACACACACACACACACACACACACACTCGCACACCCTCTCTCTCTCACGTACCATAGCTAGGCAGTGTACTGTAGGCTAGCTCTGGTCCATAGCGTTACAAGGCGTTCTCCTTAATGCTATGTCAGTAATGATCCGATGCGCAAACGCTGCACACCTCTAGTCTGTTGTAAAAATAATAAATACAGTTTCGCTACTCACCAAAACAAAGACGGCTTTTGGGAGTTGAAAGACCTTTTGGCCAGAAAAGATAATTTTAGCTACTCCACAGCGCCAAAAAGTGTATTTATGTTTATGTTTAGATGTGAGGTGGGGGGCTCAGATTGTTCCCAATAAGGAAAGTAGGCGTTCAACCCCCAAAAGCCGTCTTTGTTTTGGTGAGTAGCGGACGGAGGTGCGCATCGGATCATTACTGACATAGCGTTAAGGAGAACTCCTCTTAATGGACCAGAGCTAACTGTAGGCCTACAACTCTCATTTCCTCATCAAGGATATCAGGGTTAAGTTCCGATGTAATCTTGCACAATGATTTTAGATGCAAAACGTTCGATCAGAGAAAGACGCTTTACCGATTTGTTGATTCATTGATTCATAAACTTTGAAATTATGATAATTAAATAAATAGATATCCTCACTCATGTATGTATCCTGCATCTTGTAGGGTTTACTCCCATTAGAGCTACAGTTACAGCAGTAACCATGGTCCCCATTATAGGTTTATTATGTCTACTATTTTGCATTTGGTAGCCATAGTAACAGCCCAAGGTCTTCCCTCTAACTTCTTGTATGCTCCAGCAGCATCCCACTAGATATTTTAACTCTAATTCAACCAGGCATGTTGACGAGTTGCATTAACACCGACCTTCCAGGGACCTGCCCGATATTACAACACAGCACTGGCAGCCGTATTAGTGCAGAGCTGCACTACTTAAGCCTGACAGTCGGTAATAAATGAAACATATAGGCCTAGGCCAGGGGTCTTCAACGTTTTTTCCAGGCCAAGGACCCCCTTAGCTGAGAGAGAGATGAAGCCGGGACCCCCCGCTGTAGATTGTATTAAAACAACTGTGTTCCAGATTAGACTTTTTCCTGGGTTTCATAGATCGCTTCATAGACTCCTGGCATATAGGCTAGCATCCAAATACAAAAATGTGGACGCCAGGGCCATGTGTTAAGGGGAACTCACACCGGACGCGGGCGGTTGCTCAGCGTTGCGTCGCAGTATTGAGGTGCGTGAAGTGCCTGCGCACGTCTGACGCCGCCGATGTGGGTTAGTTCATTGAATATAATGGGGTTGTATTAGGGATGGGTATCGTCTGCGATACTTTTAATGGTATCGATCGCATGACGTCGATACTATCGAGTATCGGTTCACGTAAAAACTAACAATACCTCGTTTCGATACTCTTGAACGCACCCCTGGCCGGTCACATCTGTAACAGTTGGGCTACTGAGAGTTTAATGACTGCTATAGTAGGCTACACTCGTTACTGTGGAAAATAGCCGACAATAGCCTATAATGTTTATTATTATGATGATTATCCAACGTCTATACTTGATTGATTGATTGATTGAAGACTTTATTAGAAGTTTGCATAGGAAAAGGTACAGTTTCATGACGGTACAGTTCACTGGTACAAGGTCTACTAAAAGGAGATCCATGAAAAGACTAAGCTTATTTCCACTGGAAACCATTGAAGTATCTCATATAACATTGAATGACAGACAAATAGAACACAGTACTATGCAGTAGATATGTAAAGAAAAACAACAAAAAAAACAGTAAGTCTAAATAAACAGTATAAGAAGGGGCAGGGGAGGGTAGGGTTGGGCTAGGTTAGTTTTTTACCAGTTGCGAATGGCTGCTGCCTGTAAGTGATTCTTCAGGGCAATTTTAAAGGATGCTAGTGATCCACACTCCTTTATGACCTTCGGTAAGGCTTTCCACATTTTGGTGGTATAGCAGAAAAAAGAGTTTGACCCTTTGTTGGTTTTGACTCTGGGTTGAAAGTGATCTGTGGCGCTGCCTACCATGGTGTTGTAATTATGGACATCCTTAATGTTTATAAAGTATTTTGACAGGTATTTGGGTATCATAGTGGTGTAGTGTATCTTGTACACCAGGCCCATTGCAAGTTGCTGTACTCTGTCATCTACTCTGAGCCACCCCACTCTTAACTGGTGAGTAGCGGTGAGGTGAGTCTGATAGGGAAGGTGAAGTAGGACCCTAATTAGTTTATTTTGGGCTGTTTGGAGTTTAGTTTTCAGGGCTTGTGGGGCGTCACGATACCATACGTGGACTCCGTAGTCAAAGAGGGGCTGGATTATTGCACCAGCTATGGTCTTCAGTGTGTTGAAATTGACCATTGGGGCGATCCTCTGTAGGAAACGAGTTCGTTGGTTGATTTTATTTATTACTTTAGAAGTCATCTTTTCACTGGAAAGATTAGCTTCAAGGATACATCCTAAGTAAGAGATTTCGTTTTTTCGTGTTATGACCTTGTCACCCACTTTGATTGTGAAGTTATCGACTTTTTTGAGGTTATGATTTGATCCAAAGAGGATGGACTCAGTTTTTCCCAGGTGAATTGATAATTTGTTGTCATTAAGCCATGTGCAGATCTTACTTAGTTCAGAGTTAAGTGTCTTTTCAACCTGCAAGGCAACTCTCTGCTCTTGAGATGAAAATGGCTGAATAACTGGCTTAATAACCTATTTTGGTGTGTAAAATAGCCCATAGAAAAAGGCAAATAATAATTATAATAATAATAAATAAAAAGCATCGAAAATGGTATAGAAAAGGGTATCGTATCGATTCCCAGGTATCAAAAAAGGTATCGTATCGAGGTGAACAATACCCATCCCTAGGTTGTATGTTTTGACGCGACGCGTCCGCGCTGCCTCCGCGTCCTGTGTGTGTTTCCCTATAATGGTACTTCAGTGCTATCTGCTGAGGTGTTACTCATTCACACCCACTTCCTCCTTCCTCATGTTTGGGGGGTTTGAGCAGGTGATCACACGTCTACCTTTCCAACCAGGCCAATGTGGGCCCCTTGGCAGACAGCGCTTTCACAAAAGTGTTTTTGAACAGACATTATTATATAACACACATAAGTCTTTTGCACTCAGGGATATAGGACATCACTGTTGAATTCCAGTGTTGTAAACAACTAAGTACATTATACTTAGGTACTGTACTTAAGTACAATTTTGAGGTATTTGTACTTTACTTGAGAGTATTTCCAATTTCCAATACTTTTACTTCTACTTCCCTACATTTCAGAGGCAAATGTTGTACTATTACTCCACTAATATTTGAAAACTTTAGTTACTAGATACTTTGCAGATATAAATTATAATATTATAAAATATACATAAACCACTTTAGCCCTATTTTATACCCAGGCTATTTGAAAATAGACAATCTACAAGCTCGCAACGTGTCGCATGACTACACTTTGTGAGCTTATAGATCTGTTATTTTCTTTTACTTTTGGTACTTTAAGTACATTTTGATACCACTTTCATACTTTTACTTGAATTCCGGACTTTTACTTTTAGTATTTCTATATTGCAGTATTGATACTTTTACTTAAGTAAAAGATGTGAGTACTTTTTCCACCGCTCTTAAATTCTACAGAGAACATTTCTTTTTTTTTCTTTCCCCCAGTACTTAAAGGCCAACGTCTGTTTCTCTGAATAGAAGGGAAATTATTCCATGGTGACCCTTGTAATGCACTCTGTCACTGAAGTGGTTACATTTATTACAGAGGCGCGGGTCTTTTAGCTGTGTGTGTGTGTGTGTGTATGTGTGCGTGCGTGCGTGCGTGCGTGAGTGCGTGCGCAAATGTGCATTTGTGAGCGTAGTTATTTCTTTGCGAAGCAGAACAGATGGGTTTTTAATGAAGGAAACAGAATGATTCGCATCGTGATGACTCGATAATTATACTGCAGCTGAAGGAGGGAGGGAGGGAGGGAGAGGAGGAGAGAGGGGTAAATAGGTAGATAAGTGGAGGCTGGGACGAGATGAGAGGAGTGGAGATGGAGATGGAGATGGAGTGCACGGACCAAGTGAGGGCGCACAAAAGAGGGGCGTGGGAGAGAGGTGTTTGTTTATTTTACATTCTGTGAAATACAGCAGACCTAGGCAATAACTGTTTTCCCTCAATGTGTATAACAGTAACAACAAGGTAAAATAGTAATGGTAACTAGTAAGACGCCTCAGGGCGACATGCCACTTCTTCGTCATCTGGCCAGTGATGTACTGTATATCGGACCAGTTACCCATATGAAGTCCTGTTAGATATGGGATTAATATTTATGACATCAGGGATCTCCATATATGGGCATAAAAATGATTATGTTAGGATTCTGACATCACAACATACAATATATTGTATGCCCATACATGGAGATCCCTATCTGAACCAGCCACACAGATATGGGCCATGTCTTGGCCATCTGGCCAGTGATATACATGTACTGTATATTGATGACATCAGGGATCTTCATATTTGGGCATAAAAGGGATTCTGGGGAATACCCATATATGGACTTTTACATAGGTGATACCTGTGATTTCTCATGGTAAACTGCGACCTTCGGTCACAATAATAATGTTGTAGGAATGAACAGGAATGAAAAATTGCTATCCACAAGTTTCCTGTGTCCCCATCAGTTCCTGTTCCTCTTAGATGTTTCATTCTGTCTGGTTGCTGTTGCTGCTGTGAGACTGTGGCACCTGAATCTCTGCATGGAGATTACATGGTGCTTTGTTAAATGATTTGAATCAGTTGTGTGGAGGAACCCTGCAAGCCAAATGACGTCATGATGACGTTATGATAACGTCCTCCGGTGACTCCGGTGACGTTCAGAACTAGGCCAGATCACAGCCCATATGGGGATGACCTTGACGTCATTACCAGGACATGAGTCAAACCGCTTAGATCATTTGTTTATGTTTGGAACACAGTTCTTATACTGTATGACGCGATATGAAAAAAGTCTATGGGAATTCAGAATGGGGGGGGGGGGGGGGGAACGTGAACAAGGTAGGATGGGTAAATGATGTCAGAATTCACTGCTCTATACATGTTTGCTTAGTGGTAGAAAGTGGCTTCGGTAACAGTATATAGAAGGATAGGCTTGAGAGGAGAGCACAGTATTTTTGCAGCTTCTTACACACACTAACACTTTTGTTTTAGTACATCTTTTCTTTAAGACGTCTTTAAGCGTAATTGTGTTTCCTCGTTATCAAGGGATAATTCATTCCCATCATGCACCAGCACATACCTAGAGGTTAGGTTTACACACATTGTTGGTGTTATCCCCGAGTCGGTTTTAAAACGTATCGGGTGATGTTGAGTTTTATTTAGCGAGGCCCGCAGAGCCCCTGGCAAGGAAACAAACATCACAACACAATGGCGGGAACGGAGAGAGGGAGAGACAAAGATAAAGGGATCCGACAGGAACCAAAGAACAGCAAGGGAGGAAGAGAAGCGGGGGAAAGAGCAGATAATGGGATGTAGAAATGTTGAAAATTGGAGGAGAGATGTTTGACAGGATAATGGAGGTTTTGAGAGAGCCGCGGTATGGGGTGAAGATAGTAAGAGAGGACAGAGGGAGTCATCTGCTTTCCTCTTGAAAACTGAGGACAGCAGGTCAACAACACAAACAAGCCAGCAGCACGAGTGCGCCCATGTGTGTGTGTGTGTGTGTGTGTGTGTGTGTGTGTGTGTGTGTGTGTGTGTGTGTGTGTGTGTGTGTGTGTGTGTGTGTGTGTGTGTGTGTGTGTGTGTGTGTGTGTGCGTGTGTGTGTGCCTGTGTGTTGTTTCTCTCGGGACAACCCACTACAAGGCTCCAGGCAGTGGTGTAAAAAGTAACTATTTACCATTTTAAGGTATTTCTACTTTATTTCCAGTTTTCAGTACTTTTACTTCTATTCCACTACATCTCAGAAGAAAATATTGTACTTTTACTCCACTACATTTATTTGAAAACTTTAGTTACTAGATTTGCAGATATACATTGCAATATAAAACATACAGTACACAAACCACTTTAGCCATTGACTATTTGAAAATAGCCAATCTACAAGCTCGGCTATCTTGTAGATCGGCTATTTTCAAACATTTTGTACTTTTACTTTTGGTACTTTAAGTACATTTTGATGCCAACACTTTGATACTTTTACTAAAGTTAATTTTGAATTCTGGACTTTTGCTTCTGGACTTTTTATTCTGGACTTTTACTTACTCTACATTGCAGTATTGATACTTGTTACTTCCACCATGCCTCCAGGTCAGCATCTCCTCTAAGGAGGCAGGCCTTAGGCACAGAGCATATCACACTGAGGTTAGTTTAAGGCTTCCTCCACAAAAACAGTAAAGTCTACAGTCAGTTTCTACAGTAACAGTAACTGTGTAGGGACTAGGGAGAGAGGTAACTCCTCGCAGAGGAATGCATTTGAATCCTGAGACCGCTCTGCTTGGAGCAGAGGTGGTGAGGTGGTGGGCGAGGCCTGTGATATTTTGCCAATTTGAATATGGAAGGAGAAAGATGTACAAGTGTACAGTATATATAATTTATTTTGCTCTCTAACTCATGTTTTTTGATTGTTTTGTTTTGAGAATCATTATTGCTTATCTTTTATGCTTGGGAAAACCATGTTGAATGAACATCATGGTGGCATGCAGTAATATTTTTTACATATACTTTAAACATGCCTGGAGGGGGACTTTAAAGCCGATGCGAGTGGACTTGCCTGACTAACCACCTACATCCGGATACCCTCTAAATGCACCTCACTCTGAGACCCGCAAGTCTAAACGCTCTGCTGAAAATCACACAACTGCATTGCAGAAGCAGTCTCACGTTTTTTAGGGTGGTCCTTCGTGTAGGGGCAACAACGCAATTGGTTTCTAATGCGACAGGTTTGTTGGGTTTGTGCTCACACTGTTCTGGCAACTACCTTGCATTTAGAAGTCCACAAACTTAATAAAAACATAATTTTTACACTTTCGGTACACTTTTTTTCATCATAATACTTGATGAAAGAAATCATGGCACAATGTCTTTAAAGATTTGGAGTAAACCAGAGCACTTGATCAGTTCTACTTAAATTCAGTCTGTCACCCTTTTCCTCTTCCACTCTTAGTTAATTAACTTCAGAAGCGTTTCCAAAAAGAAATTCTTTTTTTAGCGAAGAGGAACAATCCTCGCTAGAGGCTTCAGAGCAGCCCGAGTGCCCGGTTGAGTGAGGCGGAAATCTTTGGATGTTGGTCCTTCATTGCAACTCGATGAGCCATCAGGATACTTCTCTTATTTTCAGTTAGCTTTCAAGGTTTGACCAATGGTAGGGCTGTCACAATTATTACATAATCGTCTAATCGCAATTATTTGACATAATCGCAATTATTTTGGGATAATCGTCATAATCGTTTACATGTTGAAAGATGTTTATATATATTCAAACATTTAAAAAATTGTGGAAATAGCAGATCTACAAGCGTCGCGACGCGTTGTTTGCTTGTAGATCAGCTATTTCCACTATCAATGTTCTTTTTAAAGTGTAATGTTGTCAAATATGTCCTTCATTTCTTTGTATATTTAGGTTATGTGTCATATCTGCCATGTGCAACTTCAAAGCCTACCAGCCAAACGGAAATGAAATTGTCAACGACAAAAACACAATTAAATCGTTAATCACAATTATTTGAGTGACAATTAATCGTCATGTAAAATGTCATAATCGTTACAGCCCTAACCAATGGTTTTCACATACATTACACTCTGGCTCGATCCACCAATACAAATAAACAGATTAACACAAAACACACCGGTTGTTACACACAGAGTGACACTGACCGTGTGTAACATCCTCCCGTTTTCACAACGTGCCAGGCTGCCAGCTGTAGCTCTTTACAGACTGTTGTGCAAAGACAACCTCTGACAGAACCAGTGGTGGGCAAGGAGGTAGGGAGCGCTTCGCTGTGTTCAGCTGGACCACACTGAGTCGGCTCATGCGACCGTCGCTAATTCGAATGACACCCACAAATGGAAACAGCCTGGCTAAATTCGCTTTGTCTTAATGTGCATTTCTGATAATTCGCTTCCTATTTTTGAATACGTTTATGGAAACATGACTATCACATATCATTCATCACCCCATTACTTGATTAGGACATAACACACCTCCCCCCATTTTAATATTGTATCAGCTGTGTCAACTCCTGTTTTATCCACCTTTACTTCACACAAATGAAATATTTGCAACGCCAAATCCAACGTCTTTTCTTTTCTTTTTCTTCTTTTTTTTTTTACAGAATTCATCAATACAGACATTCATTCTTATCACCTCCCCACTGATCAGTGGTCGCAGCTGTGCTGTCACCCTTTACAAATGCATCCCTCTAACCTGTCCTAGTTTACCCATCTTTCTCTGACCTCTGTGGCTCTCCCTTCTCCATTCCTAAATCCGCCCATAACGTCCTCATCGCTACCTAATCTTTTCTATCTCACCCAGCACTAGGGTTGCCAACTCCCAGAGTTTCAAATACGGGACACTTTCTAAGGAAACATGCGCCGCCAAAGGCGGCGCCGAAAAATCGCATATTTTCGGTTATAAAGTTGGCTAAAACGGGCATTTTCCGATATTAAATCATATTTTTCCATTCACAATATTAATTCGGGTGTCTTTGGGCCGAAAAATCGGATATTTTCGGTTATAAAGTTGGCTAAAATGGGTATTTTCCTCTATTAAATCATATGTTTCCTTTCACAATATTAATTCGGGTGTCTCTCAATTTTCCAAAACATATCGCCTAAGTCTACCTGGTCCTTATGTGCCCACTCTCTGGTACCCAACACTAGTTTAATCATATTGGCATACAGCAATAACCATTAGGTTTTAAAAACAAAATCAACGCATGCTTATGTTATTTCACATACCAGCCTGTCTGGGGTCGCTTTAGTTGGCAGACAAGATTACTGTAGTGTTCCCAGGAATACCAATATCCATGGCTTATTTTCTGTTGCTTGCCTGCTTTTTCACCTTTTTGTTTAGCCTATCACCTATCATGGATTCATGTCTAATATGTTTGTACACAATCTTCTGTCACACGTTTTTTTAAGACATTAAACAATGTTCTGAGCCGAGCACTGTCGTATGGTCGCTCGCCAGAGATGGGAAGTAACGAAGTACAAATACTTCGTTACTGTAACGAAGTACATTTTTCAGTACTTTGTACTTTACTGAGTATTTATTTTTCTGGGTACTTTTTACTTTTATCCGTTACATTTTAACACAAGTATCTGTACTTTTACTCCGTTACATTTTCAAAACAGGCTCGCTACTTTGGTTTTAAATGAATGTTGCGCCGCTGCACGGCAGATGAAACGAAACAATAAAATACTCAAGTAGAAATACCAGTAGCATTGTCGTAAGCGGATCCATGCTGGAGTTCAGGGAACTCCAGCATGTTATGCTATGTTCAGTCGTAAGACGGTGGTGCGCATCGAAAATAGCAGATCTATAAGCTCACAGCGCGGCTAACCGCGACGCATTGTGAATTTGTAAGTCTGCTGCAGGTCTGCTGACACCATTTCCGCATGTAACGTCTCACAGCCAATCAATGACTCCTATTTCACGCATCCCTCTCTGTGATTGGATGGGATACTGTCCGGCTGTTGTTGTTTTTATTCAACGTGAAGAAAGTTGGGTGAAAACAGTGGCTATTTATTACGTTTCTGTTGGGAAATAAAAGCCAACAATCTGATTTAGGAACGCTGTATCTGCCTTTGATTACAATGGCAGCACTGATACGTTTAACATCAACAAATAGGTTCAGTGGCGATTATGGAATATTTACAACATCTGAAAGGAAAACTGCACACAACACAAGGCAGAAGGAGATATGCATGATGAAGGCTACACCTATGGGCTACACACGCTATTTCTACAAAACGGTAAGCAAAGGGCAGTCCTTATAAAGTGGCTTGTTTAAGCCATTGGTTCTCAAAGTGGGGTCCGGGGACCTACAGGCGTCCTTGAGGGAGTTCCAACCCAGGGGGTCCCCAGCTAAATAATAGTTAAGAAACCAAATGGACCCTTATGGATCTGTAGAGTGTACACAATTGAAATGCACCCCCTTGCAGCTAAATGCTTGTTTGGAAACAAATGGACAATGGGTCTGTAACTCTCACAGTGTACACTCCCAGAGTTAAATTAACATTGATTTTACCCAATAAATGGGGGTCCGTAGCATGTCAAACTGGGGGTCCTTGGAATTAAAATGGTTGAGCAGTGATGCTTGGTGGTCCATGGGCTAAGTAATAAGTGTCATTTTGGGTGTCCTTGACATGAAAAAGGGGTGTAACTTGGTGGGCGCTGGTGCTTCTCACTTGTTTAGCCTCGGATCAAGACAGTCTTGTATCGAGGCTGGTTATGGATTGTTATGAGTAAAACGTGATTTTATTTAATTTTTGATGGGAGAACGGAAGCTGGTCGTTCTCAGCAATACATCTATTTCTTATATATGCCTACAGTACAGTATATGTACATTATACATTTGGCCATTGCTTAAAAAGTACCAGTCATTTGGATATAAAGCTATTAGTTTTTCTTTATTTTGTTTGTAGGAATACTTTTGCCTTCTGTGTAGGCCTACTGTGCCTGTCTATGAATAGGATGGGGAAGGTGTACGCTACTGTATTTTAACATCATATGGTGGTACTTGGAGAGACAAATATTTTCTGAGTGGTACTGGTAAAAAAAATAAGGTTGAGAAACTGATCTAACCTATTATATTTTCTGAACATGCAGTAGTTTGTGTGAATTACAGTATGTGTACAAGTGGACTATTGTGTTATACAGTATGTGATTCTTTAAAATTAGATATTTTATGATAAAACTGTTAACAGTCATCATAAATTGACTAACTGAAAGTAAATAGTAGTTACTTTTAAAATTGCAGTAATCGGATTGCGTTACTGACTACAATTGTTTGGGATCGTGGGATATGTATAGGCCTATATATTTTTTATATAAGTGGTGTCTAAAAAGGTAGAAAACCTTTGCTGTATTTAGATTTCACATCATAGTTAGGAAACCAATCCTGGGCCAGTTTTAAGACGTGTGTTTGGTGGGGATCTTTTAAGTTTAATATCCTTCAAATTCTATTGGCTTTGCACAGAAACATACGGTAAAAATACTTTTACTTTTACTTTAAAAGTACTTTTCAAAGCCTGTACTTTTTACTTTTTACTTGAGTAATTATCTGAATGGAGTACTTTTACTTTTACCAAAGTCGTTTTTTTCACAAGTACTTTTACTTCTACTTAAGTACAGAATGCGAGTACTTTTCCCATCTCTGTCGCTCGCACGCACTCGTTTCGTCTCTCGCAGGCAACTTGTGGAGTGAACCTACAGCCCATGCTTGGGAAGGGAGTGTGTAGGGGGCGGAGACTGTGTCTTAGCAACACTCAGAGCCGTATGTTAATAAGCCAATCAGCTGCTTACAAACAGCGCAGCGCCTCTCACAGCAATGGGATGCAGCACTTATCGTCTCAGAGGAGAGCAGAGTGGAAGTGGAAGCTCTCTGACAGGCAGAATCGCTGTCATTTCTCAATTAAATCATCCCGTCATTCATATTTATCCCCCAACCTTAAAATACGGGACAAAGAGCGTCCCGTTTCAGTTCAATACGGGACACGTCTTTTAGTTTCCAAAAAAGGGACGATCCCGTATTTTACGGGACGGTTGGTAACCCTACCCAGCACTGTCTTTAGTCCTGTCCTGCTGTTTCCTCCCTCTGTGCAGCTATACACTTCCATTTTCTTTCTTTCTGCTCTCAATGCCATTTTTTTCTCTCTCTCTCTATGATTTGTCTTTTTCTACTCCCTCTTAGTCTTCTGGTTTAATTTTCTCTATGTCTGTTCTTATCACAGTCCTGTTTATCTATCCTCCATGGCCTATTTACCCCTCTCTGCTGTGGCCTCCCTCCATTTCCCCGAAAACGTGTTGTACGCTTGCTTGCGCTCTGGAAAACTCATTGTTTTTTGATGGTATGCGTTTAGTCGTGTGTAGCTTGACAATCTGAGATACGAGCATGTCTGGGGAAATATAAACTAAATCCTGATACCATCTTAACACATTTAGACTAGGATCTTTATGTAACTATAATTTTCAATCCGGGAACATCTTGGAATAGGCTCTATGCACAGCAGCCATATTGTAAAGATATTAGTCTCACGTGCGAGACTAATATCTCGAGTGCAAGATAAAGCGGATGTGACGCACCTGCTCCCTTGGTGCAGTAGCGATAACAAGTCCTACTGGACGCGTTATGTCTCCTTTCAATATTTTTGGGGGCGTTATTTCGTATTTGTTGGTGTTACTTCCATGATGCTTTTGAATGTAGTCTTAAACTATACACGCATAACCCCCGCTAATGACTCTGTCTGTGCTCGTGTGCTTCTGTTATGTTTCCAATGGGACTACAGTTCAGTGCAGCAGTGACTACTTCCGATACTCGCCGTTCGGGAATTGTAGTTCCAGACTCCATATACATAGCATTCAGAGATTGTGGAATAGTTGTCTGGCTATGCGAGGCTATAAAGACATTGGACGTCCCTCCTTACTTCCTTCACAGATGTTACCAATGATTCTAATGAAGGCTATGTTCCATTTAGTGTCTCAAACGTTTTGATTTCAAGGACCACCATAATTCTTAGGGCCCTATTATGATCCAGGTCTTATGCCTTATGCCTTAACTTCTTTACCTTTTTTTCCACTATTTTGAAAAACATTTTTAAATACTTCAAATGCTGATCTACATCTGTACGTTGTGAACTTGCAGATCAGCTATTTGAAATATTTAAAAAACTAAAACAAAATAGTAAAAAAATGCAAAGAAGTTAAGGCATAAGGCATAAGACCTGGATCATAATAGGGCCCTAGAGTGTACACATGTGTACACTCTCACATTAGTTCACATATGTAACTAAATGGACCCGTACGGGTCCATTTAGTTCCATATGTACACCAGTGTTGCCAGACGTACGATAATTATCGTATTTGTACGATAATTTGACCCCCTGTACGATGTACGATCAATAATTCCAAAAATGCCCAAATGTACGATAATTTCGGCATATCATCAAAAAGAGCGTGAATTCACTATATTCCCTGGCTGCTGATCTGGGATCTGGTTTGGCTTCTCAAAATAAGCCAGGAAATCAGTCAATCTGACCCTAGATCTGTACTTGGAGGCATTAAAAACACTGGTTGCATCTTTCCAGACCAGTTTCAGGCTTTTATTTGTGTAAGCTCCAAGAAGTTGCCTGCCTCCACACAGCATATCTGATGCGTTTTTGTCACGCAGGAGTCTAAAACGAGGTTGTTTCTTACACTAAAGACACATTTTTTTGGTGAAATTACGTTTTTACGCGAGTGATTTCTCTTTTTTTGGCCGTGTACGATAGTTTCATGTCAAATACGATAATTCTGAGCCTCCGGTACGATAATTCAACATTTCCCATCTGGTAACACTGATGTACACTCTCAGAGTTACAGACTCATAAGGGGCCATTTGGAACCCCCTCAAGGACACTTTGAGACCCACTGGTGTAGCAGAGACTTTCTATGAGCCAACATACGGTACACCACATTATCACCCTGACTCTGTCGCACCAGAATGGAACAGAGCCTTCATTAGTGTCATTGTTAAGACCTTTGAAGGAAGTAATGAAGGGGCCCAATGTCTTTACAATATGGCTGCAGTGCATACAGCCTATTCCAGTTTTACCCCATGCATTGAATTGAGTGGGACTGAGTTACTAGGGGCCAAGGTGGAGGGGCCTTCATTATTACTTTAGCTATTGAAAAATAGCAGATATACAAGCTCACAGCACGGCACCGAGTGCCGCGCTGCGAGCTTGTAGATCTGCTATTTTTGAAAAGTCGTGAAAATGTGTGCAAATCTTTGAATATAAATTATGTTTTTTTTTTTTTTAAGCGAACATTTGTAACTCCCATTTAGCTTCTGGGGGGTCCCTGGAACTAAATATTTTGAGATGGGGGTCCATGGCCAAATACATATCATTTTGGGGGTCCTTCAGATGAAAAGGTTTGAGCACCACTGACATAGAAACATACCGGTAGGTTTTTCAAAAAACCGTAGAAGGATTTGAAATATTCAAAGGCTTGCACACATTTTCACGATTTTTCAAAAATAGCAGATCTACAAGCTCGCAGCGGGGCTGTATATCTGCTATTTTTCAATACTTAAAGTATCCAGGGCCCAGAATTTGGTGCGACACCCCTGCAGATGTCACTAGATTAATCGGTAGGCAGAGATCTCGGATCAACGTGAGACTAGTACTGTATGTATGTGTTTTTACCAGTGGCTATTTCTGCTCTGTATATGTTGAACTGTTAGAACTCTGAGCTACTTCTTTCTTTTCCCCTGCGCTGTTTTATTTTCGCGCTCATAGCCAGACTGTGATGCAGATCACAGGGGAAAACAATTCACACACACACACACGCACGCACGCACGCACACACACACACACACACACACACACACACACACACACACACACACACACACACACACACAGAGCGAGAGAGCTCACTGACAGGTCATTTCGCCACAATCTAACCGAGGAGCGTATAGAGAGAGGGAAAAAGGGAAAGGTGGAAGAAGTATGGAGCAGAATACCAACACATTTTAATCTGCACGACATCAGCATCCACACAAGCTATGTGATCATTCAGTGACTTCAAGACAAGCAATCTAAACGGTTAATCTGCACTTTTTATAGCAATAAGGCTGATAGCAATTGGTCAGCTAAGGTCTAAATGAGGGTAGGACAAGTAAAAAAAGAAATTTTCTATTGAAAAATTTGAAAAAAAGTATGCTTGCTTTTCTTCCTTGGCTTGGTAGGAATGTGGGTGCCAAGCTTCGAATGCTGCATCTTTGGAAGCCAATCGTAGCCAATCTGAATGGAATATGGAAAATCGTAGAGATAGGTCTTGATCACATGGCCATAGAGATATTGTGCACCAATTTGTGTGAGGTTTGACAAAATCTGTAATCTGCAAATGTATTTTGCAAAGATCTGCCTCATTGTGGTGCTCTAACATGCCGATGTGAAAACGTTTGGTGCAGAGATTCTTACTCTGGCTTCAAGGGAGTGTGCGTGCAAAGTTTCACGGTGATCGGTTCAAAGATGTCGGAGATTAGCTGCTCACAGACACACGGACGGACGGACGGACGGACGGACGGACGGACGGACGGACGGACGGACGGACGGACGTGCGGAGCCAATTAATGAGATTGTATATGTACTACAGGACTTATTTGGTTAAAGCAATTTTCTGCATTCTGTTCATGGATACATAATATTGCGGAGGTGTGGGATATTTGCAATAGGATAAAAAAGGGGCTACATTTCGAACACAAATTCCACTGCTAATGAGGGAGTTGCTGTCTAACCTTGTCTCTTTTGCTCCCTTATACGCTGACATTAAACAAAAGCTCAGTACATTTTGTTGTTTATATTTTATGTTAATGTTTAATATAAAAGTCCATTTTACACAGATGGTTCTCTACTTTAATTAACATCTCAATAAAGGCAGCAGTCCTATATCAATATCAATATCATATCATGTATCCATTCTGAAGAAGAAAACCCCTGTGGGCATTCTGTCTGTGAACGACCAGAAATGCAAAGCAATAACATAAAAGAGATATTTACCAATACATAGACGGAAATTGAATGAAAGTAGTGTGAGAGAGAGATGGCATTGGGGACCTTGTCTCAAAGCACTGTTTGTCCACTTATCCACTTAGTGTACGTGTCTATAGTGAATGGGAATATTGACGGAGAGTATGTTAGTAATACATATGAAAGCACAAGTTGAAGGTCAACTTGAGACTGTATTTAAAGCTCAATCCTGAAAAGAATATGTGCTGGATGAAGGTATAGCGACCAATGTATGCAACCTCTGCTCGTCCTTCCCCCCTCTCCTTTCTAAAGCCTGTTGCCTTTATTCTGATGAAGGCCACGCCGCTGAACAGCACCATAGCAGCTCCTATGCTAAAAGCTTCTGCACCATCAAGCGTCCCCCCCCCCCCCCCCCCCCATGTCCTATAGTGCATATTGTCCCTATTGGGTGGAAACCTCGCACATCCAGAACTCGTACTTTTCAGGAAATGAAAAACAGAATCTGTGTTCTAATGGATAATGGATCTCTTTCCATAACGTTTCAATTAAAACACTGTCGGCACACGTCAGTCCGAAATCTCATTACTCCGATTACGTGGCTACACGTGTGGTTATGAGTAGCACGGCTTGGGTGTGGCAAGTCGTGCGGCAATTACTGGGTGCTGATGGTACTGTAGGTGTGGCGCTCCAACACATCCATCTCCCAGGGGTATAGCGCATTGTAACGGTGACAGACTGTGTTACCGGCTGATAACACAGTTAGGGATAGGGTTAGTAATGGGGCGAGTCGGACGAACGCAATGTTGGAGTAATGCTTGTCGGAACAACCTGCAACTATGCATTGCTCTGCAAAGAAACGACTTTATCTTGCAATCTTTTTTCACTGCCCCCTATCTAAGTGACGGACAGCCGCGGTAACAATTTTTCTTTTGAAAGTATACATCCTGATCTATGTTACAACATGGTGAATTTCCATGGGCCCTCAAAATAAAGCACAGTCAAAGGCGGCACACGGTATGTAAATAATTCATTGTAGGCCTATATCTGGCACTAAGACTGTTAATAGTTAGATGTGAACTAGAAAAGTGTGCCCGGGCCAGCACACTGTTGTTACACTGTTGTTTGCTGACAAGAGTTCATGCCGCTTTATGCCGATCTTGTACTTTGTAAGTCACTCTGGACAAAATCATCCGCTAAATATCAACATTTTTAAATTGTACTCATTTCAGCTCTAGGCGTCTCGCCTCACATTCCATTAAGCAAAGTCATCTATTTTGTTATTTTCTTCATATCTATTGGACATGAAGAAAATAGGAAAAGAAAGACTCTTGTTATGTTAATGAACGTTGAATAAATATCCCACAACTCCTGCTGTTCTGCATAAATTATAGTACCAAATGGATAACGCATCACAATTCTTGTTTGCTAGCCATGTACACTAGCTGTATGCACTGAGCCAGGAAAGTATTTCTATCTCATCCAGTTTTGTTACTTGTATTGTCTTCGCCAGGCCAAAGGCGTGGCAAAGACTATGTTTTTTCCCCTGTCCGTGTTTCCGTCTATCTGTAAATAGGGATGAGACGATATGAGAATTTCATATCACGATTATTGTGACAAAAGAAATCGCGATTTACGATATTATCGCGATAATCAAAATCCATTATTCTGAGGTGGAACATTTGCCAAAAAATAGCAGATCTAGATCAGCTATTTTTTGATAGAGAGGGGAAAGAAGACTGTATCAAGTATGTATATTTTAAGTACCTTTAACCAATTATAGAAAGTGGCACCGGATATGCAGCCTGGCAATTAAAAGGTGAATTGATCCCAGTGCATGACAGAGGATGATATCACGATAAATTAAATCTCCACGATAAGATTATCGGGAGTGTTTTTTTTATCACAACAAACGATATCGCTTATCGTCCCATTCCTATCTGTAAACAACTAATCTCTGCCACTGTTCGACCCACATTTTGTAGGAGGGCCCGTTTTACACAAAATTCCACGAATCATGAACACAGTGTTCAATTGCAGTGAAACTTTTCATGTACGCCAAGGAAGAACCTCTATCTACTGTTTGCAATCCAGTCTTCATTTTTATTGATGTTGTATAGCACTAAAACATTTTGACAGTTTCTGCCAGATAACCTGGAAAATGAAATAAAAAACTTTATGTTGCTTTCAAAAAAGCAGCTTCTTAGTTCAACAACAAGGAAGGGAAAAGCTGCTCATCCAACTGATCTCCTTCATATTGTATGTGTGGATGCATTGTGATTCAGTCCTGTGAAGTTTGCTGACTTCCTTCCTTAATGATTATAATGAGTGAGGACTTGTCAGTAACATTACTAAAGCAATAAGCCCCAAGACAGCCATGGTTTACCATGATTTTATAACAGAACTAGAGCTTGAGCCATTGTTAAAAACCCATTAGCTCTTCTAAAATCACTGTAAACCACGGCCTTGTGTGTCTTATTGCTTCCATAAAAAGTGTTACTACATACAGTATGCATGGCAAACTGTCAAGGTTTCATGAATTGACAATAAAATATCATTCATATGCCAAGCAATGTCCTTATTCAACTACATGTTGTAGGATTGTTGCCAAGCCACACAGATGCAGCAACACACAGACGCTGTGGGAATCACACTTACATATTGGGTTGACTATTAAAAAGTGTCCATGGATATCAGTGCTTGTTCGACACACCAGATCTGTACATTTCTTTGCTAGTTCTTCAATTTCTCTTTGGAAAAAAAGTAAATGTTTTACTTACAGTAAGTAAAAGTAGCAATACGGCAATGTAGAAATATTCTGTTAAAAGTAAAAGTCCAGAATTTAAAATAAATAAAAATATATTGAAGATAGCCGATCTACAAGCTCATGGTGAGCTTGTAGATCTGAAAATGCAGTGGTGTAAAGTAACCAAGTACAGTACTTGAGTGAATATATTTAGTTACTTTACACCACTGAATTTCCAAACGGTGCCTGAAAGCCAGACTTCTTCTCTTCCACAATGTTGGAATGCTGCGAACAGAAAGCTGTTACCTGCTCTTCCGACCGGAGCACGGCACATGTTAAGGAAATGTGTTTTAAAATATCTTCAAAGTCTATATATCTTTGTTATTTCTATCTCCGCAAACAGCTAACTAAATAGCTAGTAATTTGGGAGCCAGTAGGAGTTGTTTATATGTCTGCACAGGCGAAACAACGTTGTTGTTGCTTTATTTTCGACTCATTTTCAGAGCTTCCAAAGTACAGACTGTTAGGCAGAAGCAATTGAAAATAGTGGGAGCCATTATTTCTGAGAGTATGTCTTCATTATTTTTTTATCTCCCCTGACCTGACTCCGGATAAGTGGTTATGGATGGATGGGTAGATAGGTGTATGGATAGGTGTATGGATAGATACAGTATATCATCACTGTCGGGCAGAAACCTTGTATCTCCAAGTTTCAAATTTGTATGTTTTTTCCCCCCCAAAGTAAAGCCCTGCTTCATCATACAAGGCCATCGCACAAAAGTAGTGAAAACAGCAGATCTACAAGCACACAACGCCTCGTGGTGCGAGGCGTTGTGTGCTTGTAGATCAGCTGTTTTCACTAGTTTAGTTCATTTTTGGAGCGGTGAAAGCGCTCCCAATGAACAGGTATGTCCGTGGGTGGGTGGGTGGGTGGCTGGCTGGCTGGCTGGGTGGCTGGCTGGCCATGTCCGTAGCCTGGCAATACCTTGAGTGGCCACACACAAAACACTAGTTAAAGGAGGGGCGCTGTTTTGTGCAGGCCAGGCACACTCACCACTCACTCACAGGCACAGTTTACACTCACTCACTCACTCACATAGGGTACAGCTGCTCAAATTCACCGCTCCACTTCGAACCGAGGTTCGATTTTTTTAAATGATAAATACAAAACGAACCGTTTTGGACATACAAGGTTTCCACCCGACAACGACGATATGTATACAAACACTGTACAGTGTAGGCGTTTAACCCCTTACACCGTGCTGCGTTCGCATTGAGCTGATGTGTCTGAGAATAGGGAAGTGTGTGGTATTGACACCATTTAGTAGCCTTTGGCAATCTGGGTACGTTCATTCAAGCGTGTGGGGAGTGCCACATTGAGTCTGCATGTAATGATTAGCTGTCCCAGCGTTGTGTCACACTGCTCGTTTCATGTCTTAGTTATGAGGCGCCTCCAGGCCTCCAGTCTGATGTGAATGATGATTTTCTAATAACCTGCACCTTGTTAGCTCAGCTGGCTGGAAAACTCGCTGCCAACATGTCTGCTTCCTGTCAGGGATGGGCATGTGTGTGTGTGTGTATATCTCTCTCCGTGAAATACACAACTAGAGACGGGAGATACAAATTAAGGTACATCTGTCCAATAACTGTGTGTGTGTGTGTGTGTGTGTGTGTGTGTGTGTGTGTGTGTGTGTGTGTGTGTGTGTGTGTGTGTGTGTGTGTGTGTGTGTGTGTGTGTGTGTGTGTGTGTGTGCGTGCGTGCGTGCGTGCGTGCGTGCGTGCGTGCGTGCGTGTGCCCTGAAAAACCACTTACAGGCAGCAGCCGTTCGCAACTGGTAAAAAAAATTAAAAAAAACGAACCCACCCTCCCCTGCCCCTTCTTTGTATATACTGTTTGTTTAGACTTACTGTTTTCTTTTTTGTTTTTCTTTACATATCTACTGCATAGTACTGTGTTCTATTTGTCTGTCATTCAATGTTATATGAGATACTTTAATGGTTTCCAGTGGAAATAAGCTTAGTCTTTTCATGGATCTCCTTTTAGTAGACCTTGTACCAGTGAACTGTACCATCATAAAACTGTACCTTCTCCTATGCAAGTCTTCAATCAATCAATGTGTGTGTGTGTGTGTGTGTTGGATTGATAGATGTATCCTCACAAAAAAACACATTCATGGTCTCTATACTGCCTCAAAAAAATAAAATAAAAAGGGAGACAAAACGTGCAGTAATCCTGGTCTCTATACTGCCTCCCCCTGGTCAGCCTGATGGAGGGGAAAAGAACTGGTTGGAATAACGTGTTCCTTCCCTGCGCAAAGTGTTGTTTTTACTCCAGGTCTGGGTCTCACTGCATTTGGGTCCATAAGGTCACTAGGGATGTGAAATAAAAATCGAAAATCAACTCGAATGCTCACCGCGACTCAAAAATTCATTCAGTCATTTTTTTTTTCTTTTTTTTAACTTTTCTAAAGTTTTCCCCTCAAAAATGTTTTAATCGCTTGTTCAAAAACGTTATAAGCGTTAATGTTTTCCAAATGTGAGAGGACCGGTGTGTGTGTTTGTGTCGGAGACAAGTGCATGTCTGTGTTGTGCATGCATGCATCGCAGATTCGCATGCATGCGGCGCTCGTCAGGTCCGCGGACTACTGTTTGAGAAACACTGCTGGACTGGTCTGATGCACGCGTCATAGCAGTGCTCGCTGACTGGATGTGTTTTGTTTACCTCGAGTCTGCCTCTGCATGCATGCTTGACACGAAAGCTCGCTTGTTAATGGCAGCGTCGCCTCGAGTGTGGTGATTTTGTCAAGATTGACAATAAAACACAATACAAAATACACTACTCGTCGTTAATGCGACACACCCGTGGACACGGTCGGGGAGGGAGAGCGAGGCAGACCAAAGCTCGACATTTGATACACTAGCCTGGTGCCAGCCAGAGTGCTCCCACTACGTTCCATGGACTTTGTCACTCCGCTTCTAGTCTAGAGAACAGACTCCATGCTAACGCAAGGAAGAGCAATTATTTATTATAATTATTATTAGGGCTTTGATGCAAGTTCTGATGGGTGCAGCTGCATAAGTTGTGTTGCTTAAAGTAATGCACCATTGTGCTCTCCTCTCAGCTGCTGCTTAGCAGAAAAAGAGTGAAAGAAGTCGATCGACGCGTTGATTTTCGGCCTCGACGCTTTGATTCGCAAATAATGCGTCGATTAACATCCCTAAAGGCCACATGGCTGCCAGTTCCCACCTGATGTTGTGTGGGAGTCCAGACTGCTCCAGACCGCACTGCATAACGGCTAGCCTACACAGCGTCTTCAGACTAGTGGGTTCTAAGATGTGCAGGTGTGAGTGATGATCATCTGAACTGAACAGGATGATACGATCTCTCACCACACAGCACCTCACCTCTGTGTTCTTTGATCCCGGGCCTTTCCCCTTGAGCTGAAGCTTCTTCCAGGAGAGGCTGTCTGGATTGAACTTCCACACGTTAGTGCTTGAGTTGTTCCCACCAGATATGTACATGTACAGCTGCTCTCCATTGTAGGCAAAGGCTGGAAGATCATAGCGTCTTACGGGAAGAGGCTGTGCAGAAGGTGTGTCTAGCCAGCTGTTGGTCTCTGTATCAAACACTCTGATGGAGTTGTGGATGACCCCATACCTCCAGCCCCCAAATACAAACATCTTTGTCCCAATGATGATGGAGTAACCATATGAATCAGGAGGTGGAGTTCCTCTGGTGTTGATTAAAGACCAGACCTTTGTGGTGGTGTCCAACTTGTAGATGTCATTAGTGGGTCCAATCTTGATCCATCCTCCATAAATATACATGACTTTCCCCAAGACACAGGCTAAGTGGTTGCTCCTCCCCACTGGAACGATCCCAGAAACCTGGGGTTTGAACCATCTGTGGGCATCCACGTCAAACACGTACAGCTCGTTGAAGTATTCCTCTCTGTTTGGGCGGGAACAATTGCCGCCCCAGATGTAGACAACACCCTCGATCAGCACAGCAGTGAGTCCCACGCGTGCGCAGGGAACGTCTTTGGCACGTTCTGCTCTAGTTTTCGCTAGAGGCAAGGTTGTCCAGCGCAGAGACACTGTGTTGAAGACATGCACTGCTATACGTGTACGCCGTTTATAGTACCTGTGATCATCCCAGTATTTCTTACACATATACTTGTCTCCAAACATGTACACCTGGTGCCCTACTGCAACGGCGGCCTGGCATGGCCTTCCTTCCAGGTGGGCCGACCAGTGAAACATTTCACACGCTCTGCCGTATGATCAGAACCTCAGGATGTGGCCTCAGAACCGATATGGGACGCACCAGGTAGTGGAGTGTGTGAAACAGAGGAGCGCAGAGGTCAGGTGATTCACTTTAGAACTCTGTTTATCAATTGCAGCGGTGTCCAGGGTCTCACAAAGTCCAGACTTTGAATGAATGACGGTGCTGGAACTGACTATCACCACGTGCGTGTCCGCTCTAACGACTACTCGTACCTCAGCTTCCTTTTATACAATTCTTGCCGTGATGTAGGTACTATTAATAAATTATGGATCTCTAAATCCATAGTTAAAATAAGAAGAGACGAGCCAAAGGACTATATTTAGATTGCTGTATTGAGGAGAGACAGACAAGGTAGACAGACAGTTCTAAATCTCTCCCCACCCTAACGGTAGGTCGAGCATTCTCTCTCTTAAAATGGAGTTTACATTCAGTATATAAAGGGTACAGTTAGGACAGTAAGATCGTGGAACTCATTGATTCGTTCCCAGATCATAACAAGGAAGTAGTAGGAAGAAAGTGCCACGTAGTGTTTTCCACCACTAGTGACTTATATCAGACAGAGGAAGACAGTGAGTCTGGTGACATACAGTATAAACCAAAACATGATTCTATTCAGGGCATTCAAAGTTATTATGACCTTTAATCAGTTTGCCTGAACCTACAGTATGCGACCAAAATGTGGTCTCTTATATACTGTACGTTCAGTTCATATTATGCCTTTATATGGTCATATGAGACTCATACACCAATAACATAATTATGTATCATAATTTATCCTAACAATCTATCCTTTTCATATTTGTATGAGGTTCATATGACCTCCATATTAAACATTTTATCAGGGTAATAATAATAATAATATTATGAAGACTTTAATAATATTTATAAATTCAAATTTCGAAAAGGACTGTAATATTTTTTTTAAAGGGAACTGGAATAAATCCTTAAAGTTTAAAGAAATGTGACACATCATTCATCGTTTGTACAGATGAATGAAGACAAATAAAGAAAGAAAACAAATAAAAGATGAATTGAAAAGTCGGTGATGACGGTGATGATGATGATGATGATGACGATGATGATGATGATGATGATGATGATGATGATGATGATGATGATGATGATGATGATGATGACGACGTGGTGGGGCATTGTAGAGACGTGAGGGAGGAGGACGCAGGATGCAGTTGATGTGGGGTTGCTTCTGGGTCTCTTCTCAGGTAGTTCCTATACGGGGCAGAGGACTTGGCCAGTTTACTGTTTCCAAAACAATTTAGTTCATCATGATAGTGTTTGTACTACACATGGCTTCAACAACAGTGCAACATAACTCACCGACAAGGCACGATTTTTACATCGTGCCACTGCGGTTGATTTGGCATGCACTGCTGGCCTGGCCTGGCCTCAGGTTGTGGTTCGTCTGCCCCATCTCAGTCGTGGTTGTCTTCAGTTGACCCGATTCCTCCTTCCCCACACTGCGGTCCTCCTCTCTCACCGTCAGCCCATGTAAACAGAAATATTTCAAATTAAGTTTCAAATAAATCTTAAATCAATGAAAAACCAAATTAAATAAATTAAAATCAAATAAAAAAAAACCAAATTAAATAAATTAAAATCAAATCAAAATTAAAATCAAATTAATCCTTACTCCCCCCTTTTTTACAACAAGTTGTAAAAGTTAAATAAAATAATTTAAATTATTTAAATCAATGAAAAGGGCTTTATACAGTACCAGTCGGGAATGGGGAGAGTTGCTAGACACTGTGTCTAGTACCAGTAATACGCCTTAGGGGCGAGAAGCGACCTTGTCCTTCTCAACAATGGGTCTAAAGGTTGTTATGGTAACCAGGGAACAGGAAGTTTTAAAACAAGAGATTTATGGGTAATGAAGTTTTAACAGTAAAAGAACAGGGCAATTAAACAAAATACTTCAGAGTAAACAATCAGAACGTTTACGAAAAATAGGAGAAAGGAAAGTCTAAACAGAGACATGTTCCCAAAACAATTCTCTCACACACAGACCATCTGACCTTGACAGATCCAGGTGGTTTCTCATATACACAGTGACACACATACGCACACACCTCAACAGGCATGAATCACAGTCAACACGCACGCTCACGCACGCACTCAGGGAGTGAAAGAGATAAGGGTCAGAGCGACATTTACGCACACACAGGCGCATGCCCGCACTCACACATACATTATTGGGACGGCACACACACACACAAGTGCACGCACGCACGCACTCTCATACCGGGTCAGAGACACAGAGTTGGGGGGGGGGGGGGGTTTGACAAGATGAGGGAGGGGGGGGCGGCATGCACGCCCTCCGAACACCACTCACACGCACTTCCCCAAAACTTGTGCACACCCTCACACATACAGTAGCCTACGGCAAACTCATTCTCACAGAATCCATTCATCACATAAATGAAATTATAGTATAATACACAGCCAGAATCCTCTGGAGGATTTTAAAACTTAACGTTACAACATATTATATTAATTTAGGCTAGTTCCTGACTCCCCTGCCTGCATCGCGACTGCAGCAAGGGAGTGAGGGACATATAGAGTAAACAGGAATTATCGATACTGTAAACACACCCATATCATATGGATGGCTCTAAAGTCTTAAAGTTACAACAGTTTAAATTAATTTAGGCATCAATAATTTGAGTTAGTTATTCTTAATCTTAACTTTAATTTCTCAGAGACATTTTAAAATGTCTTAAAAGTATTTAATATTATTCATTACAGAAGACAGAAATGGTCAGTAACATAGTTAAAGATAAAATATTGTTTCTCACTTTCCGATGGCTTGGCGCAAAGCCATGAAACTGAGAGACCCAAATAAACACAGATTAATCGATACAGTTACAAATAACATAAACAGCCGACTGCCTGAGTCGCTGTTCCACAAAACATTCCGCGAATTGATCTAACAGACACTGAACTTGCGGAGGACAAGATAAGTCATAACCACAAACGGACTACGAGCACGGTTTTAATCAGGCTGGCTAGAAAGCTCACGCCCTAGGTTATAAACCAAACAAATAATGACCCTTCATCGGGTCCAGACAAACAAAAACGACTGTACCGAAAAAGGTTAAAGTTTGAAAATCAGTATTGTCTCTTCCTCCTCATCACAATGAGAGAGCGAGAGCACGAACCAGATAAATAGTTTAAAATAGAATAGGGAGTTGTACATACCCCCTGAAACGTTGTAAGACGAAACAAAGAAATTTACGACCATTCGGTATCTATAGATAAGGGTTAATTTACGACGCGTGTCAAACCAAAACATTATTAGACTCCTCCAGACAGAGGGAGAACATACTTCACAAATCATATCAATTATCATTACATTAACATCGTTAATTCAAAATTCAAAGACACGACGCGTTACAGGGATTTAGTAAATATGTACTTATCTTAATCACTTAGGAATTTGCCGAGCGTGGAGATCCCAAAGCAGCCCATGGACCGGGGGAGTATCCAACCTCTTGTGTCCGACAGTCCAACACGGTCCGCTGCTCCCGGATGTCCACGCGGTTCCACATTAATCCAAAACTCATAACACTGTTGTCTAAATAAATTCCTTTGTCTGATAATACAGCAATGTAGAGAATTTTCCTGGCTGGGACTTTTAAAGCGTGTCGGAGCGCTTTGACCAGCCCTGGTGAGAGAGGGACCGTACAGTACCGGTCTCAAATCCCCCCCTGGCTGGTCAAACGCACCGCAGCTTTTCCACTCGAGAAGGACCAATTATTAATAAATTATGGATCTCTAAATCCATAGTTAAAATAAGAAGAGACGAGCCAAAGGACTATATTTAGATTGCTGTATTGAGGAGAGACAGACAAGGTAGACAGACAGTTCTAAATCTCTCCCCACCCTAACGGTAGGTCGAGCATTCTCTCTCTCCTCCAAGATGGAGGAAAACATGTATATAAAGACATACAGTTTATGACAGTAAGAAGCGTGGAACTCATTGATTCGTTCCCAGATCATAACAAGGAAGTAGTAGGAAGAAAGTGCCACGTAGTGTTTTCCACCACTAGTGACTTATATCAGACAGAGGAAGACAGTGAGTCTGGTGACATACAGTATAAACCAAAACATGATTCTATTCAGGGCATTCAAAGTTATTATGACCTTTAATCAGTTTGCCTGAACCTACAGTATGCGACCAAAATGTGGTCTCTTATATACTGTACGTTCAGTTCATATTATGCCTTTATATGGTCATATGAGACTCATACACCAATAACATAATTATGTATCATAATTTATCCTAACAGGTACATTAGATGTATATGTCCATATTTAGATCAGGTTCAGTAGATGTCCATACTTGGATTGGAGGATATCATTACGTCTGTGCGTGTTTTTACATAAAAATGTCATATGATCCGGGACGAAATCTGGTGTTGCCTGCCAATACCACTTGGAAAGGTAGTGTTGCCATGGCAATACTGGCAACATAGGCGGCGGTTTCCACTAGGGCATACATGGGCAACTGGCGGCCCGAGGGCCACCCGAGGGCCTCACCTTCACTTAATGCGGCCCGCAGTTTAATACCGAAATACTGAATATAGTATTGATTTCAGCTGTTATAATTCTAATCATGACCTGCTTTAATTAATTTTTTTATGTCCAATGTATTTGTATTTTTGGTTCATGAAGTTAACATGAGTATATAACTAAATATGTTTGAAATTAAATCAAAATGTTACATTTCAGGATTCCAATTCAAAAGAAGCAAAAATAGCCGATCTACAAGCTCAAAACGCATCGCATGTGTTCTATTAGAGGTACGAACAAGAAGGTACAAAGTTGCCACTAGGAGTACAGAAATGGTTTTGAGGTACAAACAAGAAGGTACAATTTTGTCACGAGGGGTACAACAATGATCTATCTAGAGGTACAAACAAGAAGGTACGTACAATGTTGTCACTAGGGGTACAAAACTGTCCCTTTATTTCTCTGTGTGTGGTTCCTTACTATCATCAGCTGGGGACCCCCTGGAACTCCCTTAAGGACCGACCCCTGGGGGTCCCCGGTTCCCACTTTGAGAACAAATACACTGGGAGGTGCGTACTGCATGTATCGCCCTGATCAATATGGCGGCCGCCGTGGACACATCGCTCATTCTCTCTCGAAAGTGTGACATTGAACTGGCAGTATAACAATCACATTATACTTCACCCCCAGGTGAAAAGTGCAGATATAAAAAGAGATTGAATAGGTACTTACAGTATAGGCCTGGTGAATAATTGACAAATGTCACAAAGCTCACATTGTGGCGCATTAGTGTCCTCTACCAAGGGCGCTTGTTCCTCAGGGCCACATGCTAATGCACAGTGGAGAAAAGTACTCACATTTCTTTACTCAAGTAAAAGTATCAATGCTGCAATTTAGAAATACTCTCTTACAAGTAAAAGTAAGGAAATAAAAAATAAATACTTGAGTAAAAGTACAAATGTATTGGTATCAAAAAGTTAAAGTACTCGTTATGCAGATTGTCCCGGTTAAAGTTTTCAAATGCATAAAAATCATTTGCAAATAGCAGATCTACGAGCTCACAATGCGTCCCATCGCAACGCATTGTGAGTTTGTACATTGGCTATTTTCAAATGGCCTGAGTGTGTGTGTGTGTGTGTGTGTGTGTGTGTGCGTGTGCGTGTGCGTGTGCGTGTGTGTGTGTGTGTGTGTGTGTGTGTGTGTGTGTGTGTGTGCGTGTGCGTGTGCGTGTGTGTATGCCGAAGTGTTAGTGTCAAAACAGTCAATCAAAATCTACAAAGTAACTAGTAACTAAAGTTAGCAAATAAATTAATGTAGTGGAGTAAAGCTGGTTGCACACTGCACTGTTTTTTCGTTGCATTTTGGAAATCCGAAATCCGGAGGCCAGGGAGAGAGAGAGGAAAGAGAGAGAGAGAGAACAGAGAGTGTACAAATGGAACCAAATGGACCACATTCATTTTACAATATAAATTGGGGTCTCCGAGATAGAAATGCCATTAAATGGGTGTCAGTAGCCTAATGCATGTCAAAATGGGGGTCCTTGAAATTAAAATGGTTGAGAATCACTGCTAGGGCTATTAAACACGTCTCTTATGGGTGTCCCTGGCATATATTTTCAAATGGGGGTCCGCAGGCTAATAACTGTCAATTTGAGAAACACTGGACTAGATCACTTCTGGATTTCTGCTTTTCCACTGCTGCCATTGGCAAACACGCTGTCTGTATCACCCTACACCCATTGCTTTGCTGCTCTGTATGTATATACGCTTTTGCATCTGATAATTATTGAGTCCGGTTGTATCCGATAATCGACAACCAGCATTGTTGTTGTTTGTGTGCTGACTGCAGAACCCATGGGCTCTCACCTGATATTATGTGTTGATGAGCCGACCGTGCTCATAGCCTAATCTATGTTTGTCTATTCTTTGAATTGTTTCCTTCGAGGTGTGTAATTAAATGTCACCCTGTAGAATATTTCTGATCATTTCTCATTGCAACGTCCCTGTCGCTTTGGTGATTCTCATTTGTGTTGTAAATACTTATTTCCTTTCTCGATGTGTCAGAGCCAGCTGCTTCACGTTGATGAGACTGTGAAGCCAATAATTGTTGCGGGACTTGCCACCCACTTGTTCAGATATACTATCCCAAGACTGTTTCAGTCTGTATGCCACTGTGGCTGTGGAAGTTGACTGATTCTAAAACAGTCACACCTGACCTGAGTAAAAACTAACAATACAACAGAGCGTGAACATTTTTGAAAACTAGTGAACATAGCTATAAGCTCACAATGCATCGCTTCACGATGCATTGTAAGCTTATAGATCGTCTATTTTCATTAATTCTTAAAGGCCCAAGGACTTTCACACGCGAGACCCGGGTTCGAAGCCGGGTGGGGAGGTTCGGATCACCTCCGTTACGTATATATATTTATATAGATATTTTTTTTAACAAGGCAAGACAAGCGCTACTGCCAGTCATCTGCTGCCAGTCAACGGTTTATTATTATCTGACCTACAATATTGCTTTTTATATATTTGTTGAGCTAATAATACCCTAAAATGTGTTGTTTCTCTGTGCTGTTTCTGTCTTCAGGTCAGTGGAACCGACGCCTGGCTTCCAGCCTTACCACGTCATCTACCAGTGGCCACGAACGGTCTTCATGTTGAGTCTCAATAAAGCACAGCACAACAGATAGAGGTAGGCATGTCCCCATGACTACTTATGGCTCATACAGTTGGTTCATCATTGTTTTCAGTAAGTATCACTGCAGTGAGTGCAGTCTGTGTGTGTGTGTGTGTGTGTGTGTGTGTGTGTGTGTGTGTGTGTGTGTGTGTGTGTGTGTGTGTGTGTGTGTGTGTGTGTGCGTGTGTTTGTGCGTGTGTGCGTGCGCGTGTGCGTGCGTGCGTGCGTGTGTGTGTGAGAGAGAGAGAGAGAGAGAGAGAGAGAGAAAGTGTGTTTGAATGTAACCTTACTGCACCCATGATATTTGTGTCCTTGTATGCTCTCCTTTGTGTGGGCATAGATAAATGGTTAAAGTGTGTGTGTGTGTGTGTGTGTGTGTGTGTGTGTGTGTGTGTGTGTGTGTGTGTGTGTGTGTGTGTGTGTGTGTGTGTGTGTGTGTGTGTGTGTGTGCGTGCGTGCGTGCGTGCGTGCGTGCGTGCGTGCGTGCGTGCGTGCGTGCGTGCGTGCGTGCGTGCGTGCGTGCGTGCGTGCGTGCGTGCATACTGTACAAGCAACCATGTGCTTTTCTACCTTTGAATGCAAATGGCAGTGTGTGTGTGTGTGTGTGTGTGTGTGTGTGTGTGTGTGTGTGTGTGTGTGTGTGTGTGTGTGTGTGTGTGTGTGTGTGTGTGTGTGTGTGTGTGTGTGTGCGTGCGTCCGCATCCTTTGTGCCCTGCCTCCATTACAGAGCCATTAGCAGAGCTGACAGAGTAGAGAGGCCAGACGGGTTAGCTAACAGCCCGGCTAAGTAGAGCAGAGCTACTGCTATTAATACCACAGAGATGGCTGGAGGAATAAACAGGATGGGTTGTAGTCAAACAAAACCCACCTCTCCAAAATGAACTAATTTAGTCAGGAACACTCACGTCAAAGTAGATTTAAACATTTATTGCACGAATGGAATACAGTTAATCACGGTTAGGCATGTAACCTCGTCAGTCAAAATCATAGTATCTGAGCTTAATACATTGACATGTAACTTCGTCAGACAATCGCAAGTATTTGAGCTTAGTCAGACTGATCGTGAAAGGTGGAGGCTGGGGTGGAGGAGGAGGCAGCTAGCAGCGAATGTTCCAAAGCTTCGGAAACCCAGCATAGGTAGAGAAGGCAAGCCGTATTTAAAGGAGCATTCCCTACTGATTGAGAGCTTTGATTGGAGTATGGCAGTCATGTGACGTAATGACCTGCAGATATGAGAATGAGGAATGAGAACAGAGCTGACTGACAGCTGACTACAGCTGGGCGGGGCGACTCCCGTGTCCTGCATAAACTAACGCGGTCGCTTCAGTTTTCTCTGGCCAGGCCGAAGACCAGTGTAACAGCCCAACATATACTCCCGGCCGAACTATACCCGTGGTCAAAGTGGGTTAGCTTAGTTTTATACCCTGGGGTATAATCTGGGCTAATCTAGTTTAGTATATTCTGGGCTGGCCCACTTTACCCTGGGTATACAGTAGTTTGGCCAGGGGTATATTTTGGGCTCTCAAGTCTACACCAGTGCAACTAGTCGCGACTTGCCACCTGTTGCAATAATTTGCAGCGGTACATTTACTGTGATCAGGGGTCATCAACATGTCCGTACACAGTATTATGTGCTTATTTTCATCAAAAGACCCAATTACTGAATGTCAATCTCCAGGTTTTCTTCAGAATATGTATGACATATACAGTACATTACCAGATACCAGTTTGATAGTGAACTGCACACATATATTGTGCCTTTTTTTTCTTCTTCTGACAAGAAAACAAGGCAGGCAATACCCTTTTATTTTGTAGAACCAACACCCATTAATCTTATGTGTCACGGCTAGAGGGCAGCGGCTGGTACACCGAAGCAAGTACCAAGGATATATATTTGTTATCTGCAATCACGCAAAGCTAAGAGGCACGGTTAGCAACTCAGTAAGTCAGCCCTCTCAGTCTAGTGTGCATCCAGAGCAGTGTTGTTTTCGGTGCCATGGCATTGGTCCGACATCTCATTGTTCCTACTGTACATCCCATTAGTCCCAATCTGGTGATGTTAACCTGGTGAAAAATACTATGCCTAAACCTAACCCTAAAACCTAACCTCAGTAAAACTATGGCTAAATCTAACCAAAACCCTAACCCTAACCTCAGTAAAACTATGACTAAACCTAATCCCTAACCAAAGTAGGACTAATGAGATATAGGACTAATGGGACGTAAGACTTATGGGCAGTCCCCGTTGTTTTCGTCCACCTAAACTATGACAAACAAATTTAGTCGACAACCTTTTTTCACTGACAAAAACGACATAGAAATCTAGATAAAAACAGGGTTATGATGACTAAAACTAAGACTAAATATAAGACCTATTGACAATTTCATCAACAAATAAAAAGTAGACTAAAATGTTAGTGTTACTTTCCGAACATAGCAGATCTACAAGCTGTGACGCGTTGTGAGCTTGTAGATCTGCTATTTTTGGCATGCAGTCTGGCATTTCAACGCTAGCACAGCCTGCTAAGGTACATTTTAGTTAACTAAAACTGTAGATTTAGTTGACTAAACCCTAACCCGTATGATATTAATAGTCAACTAAAACTAGACTAACACTAAAACATGTCAGATGACTAAAACAGGACTAAAATCCAAATTTGCTGTCAAAATCAAAACAAGCGCCAGAGGGGCAGTGTTTGCAGCATATCGTCGTTGTCGGGTGAAAACCTTGTATGTCCAAAACCGTTTGTTTTGTATTTATCGTTTGTAAAATGATTTAAACTAGTGAAAACAGCCGATCTACAAGCACACAACGCCTCGCACCGCGAGGCGTTGTGTGCTGTTTTCACTACTTTTGTGCGACGGCCTTGTATGGTGAAGCAGGGCTTTGCTTTGCGAAAAAATGTACAAATCTGAAACTTGGAGATACGAGGTTTCTGCCCGACAGTGATGATATGACTAATCGCAAACATGGACAAATCTCTTGGCAGCGAAGCGGCATATTTCACTAACAAAGAGCAAACTATACTTTTACACAAATAACAATCCAAACATAATCCAGGCTAAAAGCAACACGGTTGCATCTGCCAAAACGGAAGGACAGCTGGCACGGAATTTGCCGCCTTTTTGAATGTGTAAATTAATAGGCTTATTAATATCACTGCATCGTTAGGGCACGAGTAGAGCTGACTTTAATCATGTAAGAATTCCATGAAATTAATATTTAGCTTACTGTAGATGTATTCCTTATAGAACTGGTTCCCAAACACTGGGTCGAGAATCGAGATCCATTTCGCAGACACATTTTAATGGGTCCTATAATTTTATTTTTCCTACATTTATTTCCCCTAAACAGTGTTTAAGAAGTAGTGAAAATAAGCAGATCTAAAAGCTCACAACACAACGTTTCGCGTTGCGTTGTGAGCTTGTTGATCTGCTGTTTTCACTAGTTTGGGTCCCGGGGGAACGTCTAATTTCTCTTTGGGGTCATGAGATAAAAAGTTTGGGAACCACTGCCTTATAGCATGTACAGTATGACAATATTCACCGTATTCTTTCAGCTGCTGTGAAACAGACTTGGGAGCAAATAAAAGAAATACATATAAAATCACACTTCAAAGCTGTAAAGCAGGGGTCTTCAACAGGGGGTCCGGGACCCCTAGGGGATCCTCAGAGTTACTGCAAGGGGTCCTCCAAATCTGTGTGTGATAGAAACGTTTTTTTCCCCTGAGAACTTTAGGCAAAGGGGTTTAGTGTAGAGGGGAAAAAGAGCAGACTAAGCACAGAGTGAAAGGTAAATTGTATTATGCATTGACGGTTCAAGTGGTATATCTGAAAACACAAATTGACATGAATCCAAAATACACTGATGATTGTGCTGTCGAACGATGAAACTATATGGAATCTATGAAAAGGTAGTGGGGGTCCCTGCTTCATCTGTCTCTCAACTAAGGGGTCCTTGGCCTGAAAACGTTGAAGACCCCTGCTGTGAAAGGGCTTACTTCCAAGTACAACGACCTTCGGTGCTTCAATCAGTCTCTGTTGTAGGATAACATGGTTATAGCATACACAAACCCAACAAATTGGCTTTGAAATCACTTGCAGCAACAACAGCTCATAGCTCAAGAAGCTGACACAGATAACCCACTATCCGTCTGATGAGAATCTATACCTCTGTACTACAGGCCTTGGTCAGGCCAAGTCATGTCAGGACAGGACAGGGCATGAAAAACTTCAATAGCAAGCATACCAAAAGAATTGTGGTTGTAAATATGGGTATAAATCAGGTGTGATATCTCTGTGTCACGCACACAAACTGATTTATGCTTATAAACTCAGGGGTGATATCTCTAACACACACACACACACACACACACACACACACACACACACACACACACACACACACACACACACACACACACACACACACACACACACACACACACACACTATATATTTACATCACTTGTAGGGACATTACATAGGGACTTCCATTCATTTTTATGCAAGTCCTGTGGTCTTACCCTAACCTCTATCCCTAAACCTAACCCTAACCCTAACCGTTGTGGGGACCTACTATTTTGTCCCCACACTGTCAGAGGTCCCCTGCAGGTGACTGTGTGAACATGCGTTTAGTCCCCATAAGTATAGCTAGACAAACTCACACACACGCACGCACGCACGCACGCACGCACGCACGCACGCACGCACGCATGCACGCACGCACGCACACACGCGCACACACACACACACACACACACACACACACTGTAAAGTGGTCAGCTGTACACTGGCGTAGAAAGGTTTGGCGAACACATTCTAAAAAAAAGAAGACAAAAGATCGACGTGGGCCGTGCGCCAAACAGATCACAGACAACTTAACCCTGCTGGCCCGCAGACAACAAAATATCCTCCATACTGATACTGACATGAGCTGACAGAGCGGCGAGGAATCACAGAGCTCTCTAACATCAACATCATCTGCAAGTTTCTGTCTCTTTGAGGTAACGCAGTAACAAGAAAAATGTGAACACTTGCAGATCATTTTACTGCTCCATTACCACTGAATGCATGGCCACCAGAAGCTGCCAAGAGAGGGGTTTAAGCCAGTTAGACCGCGTACGCATCATTGTGTATCATTTTATGCTTTAACTATTGCAAAATAGCAGATATACAAGCTCAAAGCGCGGCACCGAGTGCCACGCTGCGAGCTTGTAGATTTTGACCCGATTCTATAAGTGTCTTTTGAATCCTTCTAAGGTTTATTTGAAAAACCTATGATTCTATGTCAGCAATCTGGCTCGCCATCATCAAAGAAAAGGTCCTTTGCACTTAACTGGAGCTCAGTTAGTCTGTTCTTGAGACACAAATCTTCATGATTTTTCAAAAATAGCAGATCTACAAGCTTGCAGCGCGGCACTCGGTGCCGCGCTGTGAGCTTGTATATCTGCTATTTTTTAATAGTTAAAGCATTCAATAATCCCAGGCCTAAATGGTTTAAATGACTTTACCTTAATCTTTATTTCTCCTTAAAGGCGTTTTCATGCCCTGTATCTAAATCATTTGAATTTGAAACGCCTTATTGGTGTATAAAATCTGCCATACAAATTCAATTGTCTTTCCTGTTGATGTTTATAAGGCTGTAAGGTGTGATTCAAATACATTTGATAAGGCAATGAATCATTTTGCCCCATTATTAAAGGACGACTTCACCCATTTACCCCCATTTTATTCATTTGTTTTAATTATGTCTGTTTCTCAGAGGAGGGCTGCGGGCAGTTAGTCAGAAACCTACCTACTATGTGGCCTCATCTATGGGGAATCTAATAGCTAATAGAACAGTGTTGATTTCGTAGACTAAAACTATGACGAAAAATATTTGTCGACTGCGGTTTCTTTTACAGACAAAAACGAAATAAAATGAAATAAAAACTAAGCTGTGATGACTACTACTAAAGACTAAATATATTGACAATTTCATCAACAAAATAAAAACTACCGGTAGACTAAAACGTTAGGGAGGGACTAGTGGAGAAGAGAGTCATTTTATGTTTGGTTGCTCTCAGGTGTTGTGTGTTGAAAATAGCAGATCTACAAGCTCACAACGTGTCGAAGTGCGATGCGTTGTGAGCTTGTAGATCTGCTATTTTCAGCACACAACCAAGTGTAAAATCAGTCATTACGATGCCTTCAAGGCCTGTCAGAATACATTTCAATTGACTAAATCACCTATAGATTTAGTCGCCTAAAATCTAAAATCTAAAATTAGACTAAAACTAACTTTTCAGGTGATTAAATTATGACTAAAACTAAATCAAAATTTGCTGTCAAAAACAACACTGTAATAGAAAATGAGAGCTGCGCTTGGTATAGACTTAGGCAAGGGCTCCCACGGGAGCGCTGTGTTGTGCCGGCGACGTGACGGCATCAAAAAATTAACCAGGGTGAATTTTGTGCCCGACTTGGAGCACCCTTTATTGATTAAGAAGGGAGCGTTCCCAGCTGGCGCAACGCTCGACACTCGCAGTGGAGCCGGGGGGTTACGCATAGCAAACTCCATGCTTCTATTATCAGTATTTAAAATGGGGAAGTTGCTCATTCCTTGCCTTTAAGCCATTAAGGACGGGAACCCCTTTTTGTGTTGTTGTTGCTATGTATGTACAGTGTATAGCAACACAATTGTTTTGTAATTTTGTGGCCTAGCACAACATCGGCATTGATCAAAAATATGGCATTGGTTTGGCTCTAATTGATACATTTGATCACATTACTCCAGAGATTGTGTGTACCACATGTTGTGATGAATATAGCTCAAAAATATGGCATTGGTTTGGCTCTAATTGATACATTTGATCACATTACTCCAGGGATTGTGTGTACCAAATTTTGTGAGGAATATAGCGTTTTGAAGAAAATTCAGGCACTTTAAAGCTTGTTGTTAACAACTATGTTAATCCTTCGGTTACAATATCTATACCTCACGGAAATGCCAGTCGATTCAAGTCTCTTTTGTCTGCTTGGGTTTTAGAACATCTCGCAGGCTGTGTGCCACTTGGCTCAAAGCTCTTGCAAGTCCTACCAGCTCACACGGCATCATTAACGTCTCACAGCTTTGGCAGTGAGTGGATGTATCCACTATAAATGCCAGAGCTGTGAGGCCTGAGCCATAGCTTGTCTTAGTATAAACTAGGCTTAAGGAGCAGCACAGCCTCCAGGACCGCTATAAGGGGCTCTTAACTCTCCTACTGCCAGATTATTTATTTATTTATTGGGTCTGGTGCCATCAAAAAGCGGCTTACCTTTGCGACGTTATAGTAGATAGACAGACAGACATTTATTTATTTATTTTAATTTTTTTGGGTTGTGCAATAGTGCACTTTGGTCTGCCAGGCAGCAGAGGGCGGCGTCATGCGAGAATGAATGTGAATTTGCCTGTTATGTGTTGAAGAAGAAGAAGACCAGTCACTGGCCACAGAGCCTTACAGCCAGAGGAAATCAACAAGGAAGTGAATTGTTCTCCGTTGATCTAACGCATAATGGATTTTTTACACCATCACCGCGGAAAATGTGTTTACAGTAGACGGCCGCGCGACCCCTCATCAGCTTACAGTCATCAGACGAACGAACCGAACGAGCGCCGTATTGGCGGAGAGGTCTTGCGAAATCGGGCGAACGTGAACGTTCAAAGCGTTGGGAGAGTTCAAAACTCATTCCCAGCCAAATATTATTTTATCATCTTTTCTAGTCCCAGTCAGCCAGATCATCTTTCATCATCTTTTATCACATTCTGTTAACACCTGTGCAGAGGGATTAATTCAATAGGTACAGATATTTGACTGCACAGGTGTTAACAGAATGTGATGGAATATGGTCAAAAAGATGATGAAAGATGATCTGGCTGGCTGGGAGTACCAGGAAATTAGAATTGGCTGGGAATGAGAAGACTCATAGGCTTGTTTCAATCATGTGGGAATCATCCTAAAAGTATTAACTTGAAGCACTGCTTCCCAAACACTGGGACTCGGGACCCATTTATGGTCCCTGTATCCCTACATTTTGTTTTTAATAATTTCATGATTTTTTTTTCTTCTTTTTCATAAGTAAAATAGCAAAAAAAGCTTGGAACAAATGACACATTGTGCGCTTGTAGATCTGCTATTTTCACTATTTGGGTCCCGGGCAAACGTCTAATCTCTCTTTTGGGTCTCGACCTGAAAGGTTTGACAACGCTGGTTGTTGGGGCACTGGTATGCCAAGTACATTTTGGTAAGTTGTAATACTCTCAACCTTCTGCTCCAAGATTAGCAGTAGCATGGTCAAATTAAGCAAGTCACAGGGCTGGTTTTATGATCTGTTATTAAACCCTAGAAAGGATGCAAGCTGATCCACATTGTGTCCACACGACTTTGTATACCTTAGTGTACAGTATCTTTAAAACAGAAAGAAACACAATGGGTAGAGTTTAACATTAAAAATAAATAACATTGCTCTGGCAGGTTACCAAGCGTGCACAAGAAATATGATGCTGATCGTGTGCTTGTAGATCTGCTATTTTCACTAGTTTAGTTCATTTTTAAAATGATAAATTCAAAATGAAAGGTCTTGGACAACGACGATATCGTTGTTTCTATTGTTTTGATTCTTGATTTACGTTGTAGCAGACACTGCATTTCATTCGGGCTCATGTCAACTAAACCTTGTATCTCCAAGTTTAAAATGTCTAGTTTCGTTTGTTTTGTTCTAAATAGATTTTAAAATAACAAAAAAGGAAGGTTTTGGACATACAAGGTTTCTACCCGACAACGACCATATTATGTGATACATAAAAACTGCTAGTGAAGGGAGCAATGGGTTGCTTTATTGTAGTACTTCCTTTAGCCCAGCTCAGATCAAAGATTCACAGCGAGGAGCTGACTGCAGCGGTGTGTGAAGTAGGTTTCAGTGTCTCAAGTATTGGCCAATTCTAACATTTACATAAATGTTTTAAGTATGGTGATGGAGCCAGGTGCTGAACCCCACAGTTCCTGCTTAATAATTTACAAGATTAACACAGCTACATAAAACTCAGTTTCCGTTTATTTATATGCGTGCATATAACTTTATGTCCCTCTAGTCTAGATTACTGCAGGATATGTTGTGAAACCAAAAATGGAATGTGTGCGTTTGCGCGTGCGTGCGTGCGTGCGTGCGTGCGTGCGTGCGTGCGTGCGTGCGTGTGTGTGCAGCTTTAGGGCCTTACAGTACGTTATCAGAGAACACACTTTAACTATCACATTGAAACTTCATACTCCCAGTTTTGCTATGGCAGGGGTTCTCAAACTTTTTTACATCACGACCCCATATTACGAAGGATATATATATATATATATATATATATATATATATATATATTATTTTTCACGACGGCACCTAACCGCAACCCCACTTTGGGTTCGCGACCCATAGTTTGAGAACGGCTGTGCTATGGTATTCATCTTTTGACATGATAACCACCAATTTACCCTTTGTTAGCCTTCTGGTTGGTCCCTGACTGACCAACCAGCAGGCTCTATCTGCCTTGTCCCGCCCTGGTTCCGCCTTTTTTATGTTGAATTTGCTAAAACATAATTTTTGGAGAAATAAAAAAACATTTAAAAACTTGCTGAGTCACTATCCCTGCAAGGCCCAGCGTTGCTTTTTGGCAACATTTTTTAAATCATTTAAAAAAAATGTTATAATTAGTTTACCTGTTCTTTTGTTCACATTAACATCACCATTAAATCCTATTGTTTAGTATTACAATGCCATTGGCCACGATATGTGCATATAAATACCCCCACAGACATTCACACCTCCCAGAGAAGTTGAAATTCCAGCGTCTGGACGAACAACATCTCACTTTTTAACTGAAGCTATTCCTCACTAAAACATAAGTAAAATGCCTGTAATATTGTTTTTCGTGATCATTAGAATGTCTAGAACACGTGCATATGTTAATAGTGTGAAAAATATCCCTAAAATGCAAATTAGGGCATGATTTATGATTTATGATTTATGGCTATAAAACCTTACAAAAACATTATTAATGTTTTAACATTACATTTTCCTGTGATTAGGACTGCTACAACACCATCTGATTTTTTTTCTTTTTTTTTTTGGCCAGTAGAAATTAATTCGGGTCTTGCAGGGCTACTACACTGAGCAGCTCCATTTTACTGAAACCAAGTTTGAAATTAGAATTGAACACACAGAATAACAATACGAAGCAACTGAATTAAAATGATAGTGGATGGAGTGTCCCACCGAGTGTCCCACCTAGACATAGCAACCAATGGGTGTGAAGAGGGGCGGGACAAGGGGCGGGACTTGACAAAGGGTGAATTGCGGTTATCAAAAGGCGCACAGCACAGAGCACACAGGTCCTTGTTACGTGCCAGCCAGCGCAATAAACTCATTTTTATTGTGGACTCAGAGACAGAACGAACAAGGACAGACAAGCTGCCTTCTTCAGGCACCAATTGAACATGTTCAAAGGCTCACAACACATTCATCAGCAGGTATTAATGAATTAATCCGCCTCTGCCAGGTCTTTCATTGATTTTACCTTATTTTGAAGACCCACAGAAGTCACGACGTGACCACGATGTGTAAACACGCTGTTTATAACATCCAACGATCATTTCTTCTTTCACCTGGAAAAGAACATTTTTAACAATGATCAATGATCCGTTCTTTATTCGCAGAAGAGTCTTTATAGAAGGCCTTATTTGTGTTATAAAAGCAATTATAGAACTGAGGCTGACAACTGTGTTATAAAAGCAATAGAGGCTATAGCATTTTCGAGGGCGATAATCCCTAGTGAGTTGGTAAATCAACATAAGCTTAAAAACAACAACTCACAGGTACAAGCTACACCCCATGCTGGACTGTCACTGAGGGACCTCGCTTGAAGGAACTCACCATGTCAAAACTGGAATAAAATCGTCCACCAAACACAACAATGCTTATAATTTATTATATATCGTCACTGTCGGGCAGAAACCTTGTATCTCCAAGTTTCAAGTTTGTACGTTTTTTTCGGCAAGTAAAGCCCTGCTTCATCATACAAGGCCGTAGCACAAAAGTAGTGAAAACAGCAGATCTACAAGCACACAACGCCTTGCGGAGCGAGGCGTCGTGTGCTTGTAGATCTGCTATTTTCACTAGTTTAGTTCATTTTTAAAATGATAAATTCAAAACGACTTGGACATACGGTTTCGTAACGATATCGTTGTTTCTATTTTTTTATTTTTTATTCTTGATTTACGTCGTAGCAGACACTGCATTTCATTCGGGCTCATGTCAACCAAAGCACTGGCCAGAAAACAAGCAAGTGACCTTCCACGGTTCACCGAATGGCTGTGTACCAACAGGAGCGAGGCTGCCAACAGCACCTGCTGCCTTCTCAGCCAACTCCTTCCCCATGGCAATATGGACTTTTCTGGACGTCGGTGCAATTCGGCATTGTTAGGTGACTGTTTCGGTTGTGTCTGACACATATAGAGATCCTCAGTGCCAGGACGTTGTTAGGCAGGTGGAGGAGGTGAGAGGGTGAGAGATGGAGAGAGACAGACAGATAGAAAGAGGGGGAGAGAGAAAGAGGGAGAGGGGTGGTGGTGGAAGTTTTTATTTAATTTTTTATTCTAGGTTCTTGGTTTACCCATGATACTAGATTACTATTCCTATGCATTTGATGTATTGCCTCATGTTTTCCTTGCTTACTGTAAATCGAACTGGATTAAGATTGTCTGCTAAATGCCTAAATTGTAAATTGTAGAATCACTGTACGTATAAACACTGTCACACTCTGTCCCAGAGTGAAGGTGTTGGCCAAAAGGCAATTGCCTTTAAACAAAAGATAAGCAAAAGCTTATCCCAAGCTAACCTTTCCTATGGATATACAGTATAGGATAACTATTCTATTTCTATTTATTTCTTAATTTTCCCAAAACCGGTCACCAGAACCAAGTAGGGGTGTTTTCTATTAATTTATCATGGTTAAAATGGAGTTTGAAGTTACAATGGGTTTGTATAGGAATGGGTCGTGTCTGATAAGATGAATATCAAATCTAAATACTGAATAGAGAAACTTAATTCAAAAAAGCCTGAGTTTTTAAAGTGAAATATCCTTTTAACTACTTGCAGTAAAGAGATGGCATTTTTAATAAGCCAGCTGGCAGAGCATCACACCAGCAGGTGGATGGCTTGAAGTTGTCACACATTTTCCTTTAAGATTTAAGAGACCTTTTGTATGATTGTAGCGTCAACATAACTTTCATAGCTGAAGATGGAAGCAAACAAAGGGCTTCTGAATTCGAAGTTGTAAATGTTAAGACTCTCATTATGCTGTAGTGAGATTGCAGATTTATTTTTACCATCAGCGTTCTGGCATTCTGTTTTCAGAATTTCTTTTTTTACTGTAGAATTTTGAGTTGTAGCATTTCTTTACGCCGCTTTTTGTTTGCTAGAAATTGTTTTGACCCTGACCTGTCCACAACAATTGCACATTTAGAGAAACAGGGGCTGAAGGGTTGGAGACAGAGATGTCACCTTTTATAACGATTGCATTACAGTGTTCTCATTAGTGTATACCTTTTCTTAACAGTTATCTGATCTAATTTGGATGTCAGGAGTAATAACCATCAAACACAACACAGCAATTATTAGATAAGATTTGCGATGGTTGATTGATTGAAGACTTTATTAGAAGTTTGCATAGGAAAAAGGTACAGGTATTTACAATAGTAAGGTCAGGGGATAAGGTTAGCCTGAGTTTTCTGATACCAGTTAGTTTCGAGTAGCGGCCAAGGTAGGGATTTACACTCCTTTAAGTCCTTCGGTAGGGCCACATTTTAGCTGTTTAGCAGGAGAACAAATTTGACCCTTTGTTTGAGCCGAGTATGGGTTGAACATGATCTGTGGAGCTGCCTCCGGTGTTGTAATTGTGGACATCCGTTAACCCCACTTGAAGGCATGACTTCTTCTTATATACTATAGAATTATTATTATATATTTTGCAGAAGTCGTCACCAGAGTGCCCTTTTTCACACTCCCCTGGCGAGGGAGAGCTGAAAGTGTGATGTCACCAGGAGGATGTGTGATGTCACCGTTAGGCCAAACCTATCATGGAGCGGTCACCTTTAGCTTCAGCATACACAGACATCTTAGATATGGTACCAGCTCAGTGGCCTTGTGGTTAGAGTGTCTGCCCTGAGACTGTGAGGTCGGGGTTCAAATCCTGGTCAGTTATACCAAGCATCAAGGGTTGGATTGGGGGTAAGTCCCTGTGACATATTAACGTCATGTACAGGGGGTGTACTTGTACATGAAGCTGCGTCAGGCTACGGAATCAGGTGATATGCTCCTGTCCCATGGGCCTCATGGCTCTGCAAGGCTTACTTCCTTGTACTGTATTTATCTAGTTGCCAATTTGCTTTTTCATAGATCCAATGAGATAATTGGTGTTGATATGCTGCTCAGTGGCGGTTCTACACGGTAGCATGGGGTGGCAGCTGCCACCCCAAACTATGGGTCTGCCACTTGATTCTGTCGACTAGACGAAAAATGTCCGTCGACTGGCTTTTTTCACTGACAAAAGCTAGACAATTTGGTCAACAAATAAAAACTAGACTAAAATATAGGGAGGGACTAGTGGAGAAGAGATCCAGTAGAACTAAAAGTCTTATGTTGGTTGCACTTGGGTGTTGCGCTCTGAAAATAGCAGATCTACAAGCTCACAAGGCGTCGCAGTGCAGCGCAGTCCAAATATTGTACTTTTTTTTTTAAAGATTTGTTTTGGGGCTTTTAAGCCTTTATTGATAGGACATGCGCAAAGGTCGTCTGTTTCGGGAAGCGATCCGGCGACGCCGCCAGGCATCCATGCCTATGTGGCAATGCCCAAGTGGTATCCCAATGTATGAATGAATGGACCATTGTAAGCGCTTTGAGTTCGCAACTTGCTTAGAAAAGCGCTATAAAAATGCAATTCATTATTCATTATTATGCGCCCAGACCAGTAGGCCAGCAGGTGCCCCTCCACACAAGAATGAGTGGTATTCCCCTTTTTTATGTTTGGAGGTAGACACACATCCAGAAGACTGCTGTGATGGCTAAGGGCTCGAACACACTGTACGATATTGCGTGGTCGGCGAGTCATCAGATCGTTAGAGTATTTCACAATGCACAAGTGACTTTCTTGAAATCGTCTCGTTGTGTTTTTTGCAGACAAGATTGATCACCGACAAGGGGTCACACACTGCCAGATATTTCACCAGGATGCAACCCGATACATAGCAAATATTACATTTGTTTTTATTCTAATTGTGCACAAGAGGGGGCGCTAATGATTTTCCTCTCTCGCTGTGCGTGTGTGCGAGACACACACACACACACACACACACACACACACACACACACACACACACACACACACACACACACACACACACACACACACACAGCGCACTCCGCACCTTTTCAATGTTTTCATAATAACACCAGCCATGCTGCTGCGTGGTATTATCAACTGCGTTGGTTTTATATTGCTATGAAACAGCATCTATATTATTATGATGAAAGTCATGAAACAGACTATTATTTAACAGCAATATTACTAGTGATCTATCCGCTGGACCGCTGCGTAATAATAATGCCCTCTCCAGTCTCTAACTCTCCTCATGTTAAATTCTTCAACCCGCAGCTCTGCAACCCAGGCTATTTAAATACATGGCTGCATTACGGAGAGCCAAATAATTAAAACAGCGGCGGGACTCACAAAATCCTGCAATAAACATACGGCTTATATCAAACATATAATTTTCGGAATGTCTGTCTGGGTGTCTGAGTGTCTGTCTGTCTGTCTGTCCGAGTGTTTCTCCTCAGTGGCTGGAGCAATTGATCTGAATCCGCATCCCCATTAGCATATGAACAGACCTGACATAACTGTGAAGCCCGTTTGTCACTTTCACAAATTGTATGCTGTATATTAGCATTTTTATGGTCTATCTATTCTGCATCTAGCATGAGGCATATCTAATTCTGCATCTAGCATGAGGCATATCTATTCTGCATCTAGCATGAGGCAACATTTTGAACCCAAATCTTTGCTTCTGGGGGTCCCCGGAAGAAAACAAATGAGATTGAGATGGGGGTCCGTGGCCAAACACACATCTTTTTGGGGTTACTTGACATGACAAAGTTGGAACCACTGATAGCATATGTTTTTCAGAAAACTGTTTTACTTATTTACTTTGTTGACTGAAGAATGCTGTGTCTGCTGGGAGGAGTGTGTGTGTGTGTGTGTGTGTGTGTGTGTGTGTGTGTGTGTGTGTGTGTGTGTGTGTGTGTGTGTGTGTGTGTGTGTGTGTGTGTGTGTGTGTGTGCGCGCGCGCACTGGCGCGCGGGGGGGGGGGGGGGGGGGGGGGGTTTACACACCTTTGGTGTCTGTCTGAGTGGCTGGCCTTGTTACAGCGCCACCAGGATGCGGGTTTGAGTAAAACACATTTTGGCACAGTACTCCAACAGATTTTGTCCAAAATCATGCAGATCGGTACACAGTATCTCTATAGCCATTAAACGAAACAGGTATTCTTTACATTGGTGCTCCTATATATTATCATGCAAGCACCAGTTAAAGTTACTTTCCATCCCTCATATACTGTGAGCACAGTGCACAACCCATAACCCACACACTGCACATAATTTCGGAGCTCATATCTTCGAACGGGTAAGGGCTAGTATTTATGCAGAGGAGAACGTATCTCTGTGTCTGTCTGTCTGTCTGTCTGCCTGTGATGGAGTGACAGCGCCAAATATCAAAGCTGCTAGATATCTAGAAACGCTCGGGAAGCTGTCGGCGAGCGCTGGAATCGCGCATGGATCTTCTCGCAGAACTTTTCACACACAACAAGTAAAACCCTGGCGAGCAAAGCCAGATCTTGCGGCAGACCGGTGGTTTTGTCGGCGAGCGCCAAAATTGGTTGGCGACAGCATAATTGTCTCAAAAAGTCGGCAGTGTGTTCGAGCCCTAGAGAGATGCTCTGCTGCAAATAGAGTGGTCCTCTCTCTGACCTCTCTCCTTTCATTCATAAGAAGTTCACGATCCAGTAAGTCAGTTTGACTATGCTGTAGAAAAAATACCCATTATTTATTCAGTGTGGCCCATTTTACTCAATAAATGCATGTTCAGCATGGAGATCAAAGCATATATCGGAGGAAAAACTCTGTCTGTTCTAGATATGTAGCAACTACTGACGATCTCTGCTCTAGTACCACATGCTTCTTAGAGTTCAACACTTTCATCTGATTTCTTGACAGCAAATATTTCAAAACTGTCTTTGAATTAAGCAAAGGCATGTTTTACGCGTGTGACAATTCCTGTGAAAGGTGAACATCGGGAGAAGATGAAAGAACTTTCCTGACAAAAGGAGAATCTCCAACGTAAAAGAGTAGCGTCCCAATTGTCATGATTAAGCAGACATCCCATGCAGGTACATCACAGAGAGTCAGGTAACATTACACCACCCTCACACACTAGCCGCACGCACACGCGCACACACGCACGCGCGCGCACACACACACACACACACACACACACACACACACACACACACACACACACACACACACACACACACACACACACACACACACACACACACACACATGCACACGCACACACTCACCAACATCTACCCCAATTTTCATCAAGATTTGTACTTGAATCTGATTCTATGTCAAGTTCCATCAAATATTTCTCCATACTTGCATATATCTACATACACATTTTCGTCATCTCGTTGTGTGCTCGTGCGTGTGTACATGCGTGCGTGTATGTGTGTGTGCATGCATGAGTGGGTGGCTACAGTAAGAGCTATTCCCAATGTACTCCCTCTGAGCAAAAAGGCAATGCAGATTGAATGTTAAAATATTCATCACAGGTTCTTTTGACATTTCATGGACAAGGGAACTCCCCTCAATTTCCCATGCCTTTTAGCCTCTCCTATCTACATGTACTGAAGCTGACTCCACAGTATCAGAGTGTGGCAGCTGCCGCCATGATTCTGTCCAGTCAGTTCTTTAAGTGAAGCCAACCCTGCACTCTGCATTTTGGGAAATGGCATGTGAACTCTCGCAAGAGTTCCATGGCGTTTATTAGTAGAGCCACGAAGCAATTGCAGAACTATTGTGACGGCCCTGCCCCACTCTGCAGGCTAGCCAGCCTCAGTGGTGCAGAGTGGAGCAGGCCGTCAGGCCAATTGAGCACACCTGAGGGCGGGTGTGGTTGGAGAGTATAAAGAGGCTCTCCTGCGAGTCTGACTTTTAGATTGATCTCTCCACTCCACTGCAGCAGTTTGTCTTTTGCACCTTCTATTCACCATATTCCTGGCCCTCTCTATGGAGGCTGCCATTTTCTTTTACAGAGGGCGCTAGAGAGTTTTTCTCTGTGTGCTGCTTCAAAAAAACATCTTTTCACTTCCTCCCAAGTAAGGAAGTAACACGAAATTGTCTGTTGCCAGATTTTGCCAAAGAAATAAGACCAACAGAAGCAACTAGGCTATACTACTTTACATTTACAACTGAAAATAGCAGATCAGCAAGCTCACAATGTTTTCAGATGGGGGTCTGCGACTGTGGAGAAATATGTTAATCTGGGGTCCTTGATATGAAAAGATTTGGGAACCACTGGTTTAAAATATATTAGAAAGTAAGCCCAATAAGCAACTATAGGCTACTATTTTTTTAGATACACAAGTTGCTTATTATAAGCAGACATGGCAACCCAGGTACATTCAGAGCCCAGAACACCAACTACTGACACTTTAATGCAAGGACACCAGGAAACCAAATGATGTTTTTCAGGCCAGCTTTTTCAGCCTCCTCCTATTTCAGGATATGAAGCCGGGGGCGGGGCCACGAATAACGTGAATACAACACGCACGCAGCACACTCCAAACATGCATACATCACAGACATCACTGATTACTGATATGTTCACACCTCATATCAGTTAGTTTGATTTTAGCCACTATTTATTTAATATAGCCTAATACATACTAACTTAAAATGTTGACTTGTGTGTGGACTCCCTCTTTTTAGTTGTGAATCACCCTTATTCATGACACTATTATCCAGTGGTTTAAAGTAACTAAGTACCTCTCTGTACAAGTGTACATAGTCCTATCCTATGGGCTGGGGCGGCATCTGTCAGCTGGGAGTGTTGGGTGGGAGGAGTAGGACGAAGGCTCTAGTCTACGTCCTCCCGGTGGGGGCTCCTCACTGGCAGATGAGTCAGTATAGGATACAACAGCAGTGACAACACGCAGAAATGTATTAGGGGAGGATATAGATTACTTCAACTATACGCTGGCATAAAATATAATAAAAACGTATTCTGTTTCCAATTAGGTCAAAAGCAACCAGGCTGTAAACTAAAACCAGAAGAGCAGAGCACATTAAAATAATTTTAGCCTTGCTTCATTTGTTACCTTTTCATTTTAGAATTGATTTCAATATCTTAAACATGGGGTTATCCTTTTAGAAACACACTTGCACATGCAAGCGTGCGCACGTACAAACACAAACACACATTTTGTGTACAGTACAATTAAATGGTATTTAAATACTGCACGTGCACTGTGTCCTCCACATAGCCAGGCTTGCTATCACAGCTGAAACAGAAGGATGTTGCCTGGCTTTTCTCTTCAACAAGCCAGTTTGTAATATTGAAGCATGCATGCACGCTCTCTCTCTCTCTCTCTCTCTCTCTCTCTCTCTCTCTCTCTCTCTCTCTCTCTCTCTCTCTCTCTCTCTCTCTCTCTCTCTCTCTCTCTCTCTCTCTCTCTCTCGCAATTGAAGATCTCCATGAGATGACTGTGCAAGATGTTCACAAAATCTTCAAGGACCACATTACCCATTTCCAACCTATTTCCAACCTAACTTCATATAATTGATGCTCACTGATGCTCATCATAACAATTTCTTTGCACTCGCTCTGGAGGGCTCTCTGGGACTTTTCAAACAATTTTTCTTTTATATATATTAATACAAGAACAATGGCTTCTATTTCCAGGAAGAGACATGCTGGATAGTTCCTATTAGCTTGGAATCCCTGTCGATCATTGGTAGGCAGGTTTCTGAACTGTACATACCGTAATCCACAAATGAGGTTCAGAGTGAGCTGGAAAATGTGGGATTGTATAATGAGCATCAGTAAGGACCAATTATCTGAAATTAAGGTTCAAAGTGGGTGAAGTGCGATGTATTGTCGGGCAGCTGAGCCAATCAACATAATGCAGGATTACACGAAAGTGGCCTATTCTTTTGTGAAGTACCCTTTCATTGCTTGTTATTCTGGAGAAAATGTGTTCCAGTGCTCACACCAAATGCATGATTTGAAGACAAAGCTGTTAGGCCATATTAAGGGGATATTTCACTTTCAAACATGTTTGTAACTTCAAATTCCATTTTAACCACGATAGATTCATTGAAATCACCCGTCCTTGGTTCTAGTTGCAACCGTCAGGTCGCAGTTACTATCAAAACCTCCACCGGCTGTCAGTCAGTCAGTCTGTCTGTCTGTCTGTCCGTCACACGTCACACGTCACACTTTTGCCCTGCTCATATCTCCGCCACCGTTGCCCCTATCCATGCCAAAATCACATGTCCCTCTTCTAGCGCCACCATGAGGCCGATTCTTGCAAAACACATTATTGGACACTGCTCCTACAGATTTCACGCAAAGCAGTACCCAGTATATCTAAAGTCATGTCATCAAAATGGATCTGTCCCATTTCCCATATTCCCTCCTGATTGGCTAACATTGCCAATTAGGTAGTTTGTGTATGCAACCTGGCGGTCGCTTATCTCCCGATTAGGGAGTCTTACTGGTGATATTGTCCTTCTAAGATTTTTTTTTTTATGTTTATTTTATTTTGAAAGTGAAAAATCCCTTTAAATCTCCCCATTTTGCACCCATCCCTGTCGGCTCACACTGACTGCTGTGATGCCATTCTTGTTCGACCAGTCTGGAATATTCCCACTCAGCCGTGTCTCCATAAAGCACAACACACTGGAGTCCTGGTACTCATACTGGTCTTTTCCCCCGGCCTTCATACAGTAGCAGCTGACACAGTGTCACGCCTCAATCACACGTGTGCCATTATCTATCCCACCAATGCTGTGGAAATACATACAGCAGCGTTATGGCACATATCGTTCAAAAGGTAAACAAGATTATGGATTTCCTATTCAGGAATGGAGAACCTAAACAGTCTACTGAAGTGACGAGCCATGACAGCCATGTAATTCCCTGAGCCGCCTCTCAAAAGCCGTAATATCCACATTCGTGCAGAGCCATATAAAACCACATTACCATATGAAGGTCATAGAATAATATTGCGTATATTACCACCAAACTGTGTGTGTGTGTGTGTGTGTGTGTGTGTGTGTGTGTGTGTGTGTGTGTGTGTGTGTGTGTGTGTGTGTGTGTGTGTGTGTGTGTGTGTGTGTGTGTGTGTGTGTTTGTGTGTGTGTCTTGTGTGATCAGTTCCCTGAAGCGACAGCTGCATGCTGAGAGCCTGAAAAGGAAAATGCTTCTCTCTAATGACTACCAAACAGTTCTCTTCTCTTCTCTTCTCTTCTCTTCTCTTCTCTTCTCTTCTCTTCTCTTCTCTTCTCTTCTCTTCTCTTCTCTTCTCACCTGCTCCCCTCATCAATCTCGTATTTTTTATTTGTTTTTACAGCAGGGACGTGCAGAGAATGTTAGAGAGGCAGGGGCTGAAATTACTAAAATATTTCTAATTTCTAAGCAAATATAGAAAATAGCAGACTTCCAAGCTCACAGCGTGGCGCGCTGCGACGCGTTGTGAGCTTGGAGTTCGACTATTTTCGGTACTTGATACCACACTAAACTACCATAAGCATAAAAAAGGCAATACTGGAGATGTGGCTTAACAGCATGGATTCCTACACAGAGAGGGCAGCATAAGATGCTGTATTCAAGTTCAGGAGAGTTTGGCAAGGCAAATCTCTTGAATGTTGCCTTCAGGTATGGCATGGAAAAGAGGGCATTTGCATTTCTTTCACCATAATCAAAACTGCATTAATGGTCTGGAGAGGGCACTTTTTTACAGACAGATAAAGGGACAGGGGCTCGAGTCCCCTTTGATATCTATGTGTGCACGTGCCTGTTTTACAGACATCCACAGGTATATCCATCCCCTACATCCCATTTCACCCACACCTTTCCCCAATTCCTCTCATTTACGTATTCCTTTTCCCGCCTGATTTCTCTCTATTCTCTCTTGTTCTATAATGTTATTCTCCATCCTTGTCAGCGTAATCACAAGATGAGAGCTGTATGCTACTGCTTGCTGCAAAGAAAAAAAGAAAGAAAAGAAAACATCTGTCATTGTTAAACAGCTCAGCAGGTCCAATATGAAGTGATGAGTGAAAGTGGGGGAATGAAGTGATGGAAGTATAATAGAAGTTTTTGATGTTACTATAAGTAAGTTAAACAGATCAGGAAGATGCAGGACTGCATTGTCAGGAATCAGACTTCATCGTTATTGTAGATCTCATCACAGCAGAGAGAGAGAGACTCGTGTCTCACTCTACAGAGCTTCCCCCATCAGCCCCCAACACCCATGTCCCACACACATGTATACATAGGCAGGAGATGCACAGAGAGGTAACAACAGATGGTCACTCCTTACATGGTCTCTATTCTATAGTTACATACACGCACGCACGCACGCACGCACGCACACACACACACACACACACACACACACACACACACACACACACACACACACACACACACACACAGCATGATGTAATAGTTTTGTGTGAGTCGGCTGTCTGTAAGGGGTTTGTCAGGGAGGAACAGGACATCTAATAAATCAATTCCACAATGATTGTTATATGAATTCTGCCACCACAGTTCCATAAAGTTGATAAATATACATTTGACAGTCTATAAATATTTCTACCACAGAAGGACGACTGAAACAAAGAAGGAAATAACAATGTGAAAGACAGAAAGTGATATTGAAGCAAGAAATGTATGGCATAGCAGTGGTGGCCATTTTGTGGGCCACAGATCTAAAGCCCATTCGTTTTCTTTTCCTACATTTAAAAAATATTTATATTTATTTTAAGCCTGGAGCCAAGCCACCCAGGATCCTGGTGAATCATGATCATAAGACATTTGATTTGGTAAAAACATATATATATATATTTGAGAACTGGTTGAAAACTTGAGATTTGATTTTTGACCTTCAGGCATACCAGTTGTCAACCAGTAGTCGTCTTACCTGCATTTCTCAACAGAAGAGCAGGGAGACCAAATACAATAACCACAGTTATTTCTAGTTATATAGTAACATGCTCTGCATACAGATTGATCTAAATAACATATTTTATTCACAAACACATTGCATAGTGTAGCTTTAAGTCACCTTTTGTAGTCATGCCAACTCTTTGTGTCATTATAAAACTGGCAGTGATGTTAATAGGTTTTTAATGTAATGAGTCCCGGGACCCCAGAAGAGTTTTTCGGATGAGTCCCAGGGATATTTTATGGGTCCCAAAAAAATTCAACGCCGCGGAGATGGGTATCGTTCACCTCTGAATCGATACGATACCTTTTTCGATACCTGGGAATCGATACGATACCTTTTTCGATACCGTTTTCGATACTTTTTTATGTATTATTATTATTATTACTACCCTTATTATTACCATTATTATTATTATTATTAACTTTTTTCTATAGGCTATTTTACACACCACAATAGGTTATTAAGGCCGTCTAAAGACTGAGCTTGTAGATCGGCTATTTTCAAAATGTTTGCCTATTTCTTATATTTATTTTACAATTTGGCTAATGTTTGAACTTAGAACTAGGATTTCTAAATACACTAGGCTACAGACACGCATTTAATTATATTTATATCACTGGGACCCCAATTTATATTACATTTTAAAAAACTAGAGTAGGCCTACAAATGGAACAGGTCCATTTGGTTCCATTTGTTCACCGAGTAACAGACCCATTAAGTTTCCAAAAGATTCCCTTTTACTTTGCTATTAGCAATATAAAACGTTTTTATATTCAGCAAAATGTCAGTAATGGTATTGTCTGCCTCTCATTATTGTCAAGGAAGAAAGTACCGCATGTCGCTGCCTTGCTTAAGTTTCATCAAGGCAAAAAAAAGCACCCTAAGACACACACCAAAAGTTGTGTGTGCGGGGGAAAGAGGAGGGGCAGCCACCGTTGCACAGAAATCACTTTCACTTTCAGCTTATGACAAACGGCAGCTTTTAATCAATGCACAAGGATTTAAGGACATTATATTTATAATGATTACAAGAACATTCACTACCTGTAGCTATGGAGTAGTCCTACTCCGTTGGAACCTACTCTGTTGGAACGGAAATAAACTTGTACGTGCTGTTAGACAGACAGTTGGCTCCTCTCCTCTCCGCAGGTTTAATAGGAAGCAAAGACAGACACCACGGTTTGATTTGATCATTGCGTAGTCAATTATGAAGGGATTTCAAAAATTTAAACGTCTCCATATTGCTTGGGAAGTCTACTTAGCAGAACATCGCGGCCTTTGCGATTCGCTAATCGCTAATGTTTTTCTTTTACCGCGATGCGGTAAATTATGGATTAATAATGGAGGCGCGTCCCCGGGACCCCAGAAACAAGACGTGAATGCGTCTCTGGGCGACATGAACGCGTATTTGACGCGGGACGCGCACGTAATGACATCACTGAACTGGCAGACTTTATTTATACAGACAGTGGGGTAAACTATATGGTTTTGCAACGTAGGCACATCTCAATGTAAAAAAGCCTAACCTGCAGTCATCACAAAATATTTTCCAGGACAACAACATATTTTCCAGGGTTTTCAAGGTTAGGACGTGTGAATCCTGGAGAGAGAGAGAGAGAGAGAGAGAGAGAGAGAGAGAGAGAGAGAGAGAGAGAGAGAGAGAGAGAGAGAGAGAGAGAGAGAGAGAGAGAGAGAGAGATTTAGTACATTTTCTATTGACACTTCTTGAAAATTATACTAACAGACAGACAGACAGACAGACAGACAGACAGACAGACAGACAGACAGACAGATAGCTAGGCAGATAACAGAAATAATCGTTCACTTGCGGATACAAGCACCAAAATTGGCACACATACTCCTTAGGGATTGCTCTTTTCATAAAACCATCTGGCCAAATACAATTTCAAGATGGCGGCCATTTTTCAAGATGGCCACCATTGAATATACAGTAATCCTGCATTCCGCAATAAAATACCATAGACCTGTCCTATTTGAATGATCTTGGTGTCAAATCATACATTTTTCACTATGTAGAATCCAAATTTGGACCCATGGACTTACTCACTGGCTTCCTTGTACCATATATCAGTCCCGGAATCCTAATATTCTGCTAAATAAGAGGTTTGTGTTATGTCTGACTCAGGTAAAATGGGTGGTAGTGTATATCTTAGTATTGTTAGAGGTTTATAGTGTGTGTGTGTGTGTGTGTGTGTGTGTGTGTGTGTGTGTGTGTGTGTGTGTGTGTGTGTGTGTGTGTGGGGGGGGGGGGGGGGGGGGTAATGTAGTAATGTAGTAACTCAACAGAGCGGATTTCAATGCACAGCGGCTGACGCTAAAATGCATGGTAGATATAATAGCGCCGTGGGATCACTCTTTGTCTAGTCTCTATTCTTCGACCTTTTCGACTTGGGTAACCCTGCCAGGAGTACAAGACTCCTGCCGACATAGCTCTGGGAGTCATGGAGACACGCAAACTGCCTCACCACGATAAGGTGATGATCCCGTCGAGGCAGGAGGTAGTTTTTTTTTTTGTCTTTTTCTTTTTGTTTTAGTTTTTTTTTAGTTTTTAGTTTTTTTTTCTATCTAGGGCCTAGGTAGTATAGTACAATAGTATAGTAGGCCTAGACTACAACGCTTCTAAACCTCGCACCTGCAGCTGCACAGTGCCGTGCAGGTCAGACCAAAGCGGTAGCATTTGCATCGACTGCAGCATTCCAACTTGCATCCACACTTGGTCAGCTGCTGGCAACTCTCTGCAATGGGTGGGAGCTCAGTCCAATCAATCTGCCACATATCTCCTTCCTTGGTCCAGCCCCAGTTGTCAGGAGTCTGCATTTCTGGTTGACATACTGTTGACTGACTCCAGATGCAGGCCGCTTGATAGGAAGCGCGCTTCACATGTTGCTTCAGTGCTGCTTGCGTTGGAGGAATGGCTTCGTATGGCCTCTGCTTCCGAGCAAACAAGTCCAACCTCGCATCATTGACACCTTCAGCTGTGCTGAAGGTGGTCGTACATCATGACCACAAACTTCTCCAAGGTTTTCAGGTCTTCATCATCCACTACAGGTGGGTAATGGCTGAGTTTGCTGAAGACACCGGAAGCCTCATCACAAACATTCCAGGTTTGCCACGCAGACTTCTTCCCCTTTCCGCGGAATGCTGAAACAACATCGCAGCCAGTGAAGGCATGGAAGAAGAGCATCCCTTTGCTCTTTTCTGCAAGAGTGCAACACAGGTCATGAACAGGAATCCACTTTAAGTTCTGTCTTTGGCCAAAGGCAACCCACAACTGCTGCAGACCGAGCTCCTGAAGTGCCTGCAGAACACTGACTGCGATGACAACAACATCTGTGTCGTTGGCTTTGACCATGATGACCTTGCTGCCAGCTTCTGTGGCATGCCTGGCATGCACAAAGATCCGTGTGTCCGCTTCTTCGTGACTGCATGGTGCCACCCCAGCCAGATTGATAGTGCTGTTGCTGAGAGCATCTTCTTCCTTGGTCACAATGACCACATTTGGTGAGGCCATACATGCTATCTTATCAGCCAGAAAGTTGAATAGCTCAGCTTTGTTGTCATTTTCTCTCATAAAGCTTTGCCATTTTGAAGGAATTTTGCCCAAGCCTGTCACCCTGCGTCTCACCCCACGTCCACGCTTCGATCTAGTTTCAGCTTTCAGACTAGATGGCCGGTAAACATCAAACACAATGTCTGTTCTCTTGTACTTGGTAGAGTATGCTTTTATTGTAGGAAGGACATCAAGCATTGCGTACTCTTCAAACGTCTTTGAACTCCTTGGAGGCAGACTGTTCACCAACGCTGCCCCATCAATGATGATTGTGTCAGCATATGGCTCTGCCTCAGGGATTGTAACTTGGCTCTCAAGAATGGCAGTGAGGTGGGATTTCTGACATGTGTGGAGTTTTCCACCATCACTGAGGGCAGCAGGATGTGACTGGTTCTCATGACGGAAGAACTCCTTCAAGTCACACTCTCTACTCTGGCATGATATGAACAGCTTGGAGAACAGTTGACAGTCTGCCTTCAGCACTTTTTGCTTTGAAGAGTCAACAGTGGCTGGTACCTGTCGAAAGAAGTCAACCCTATTCCTCTTGATTGTTTCATAGAAGATGGATTCTTCTTTCCCCTCCAGTCCCTTCATAAACTTCTGGAAAAGGACCTTGCCTTTCTCAAGGTGTGTGCCAATCAGCTCCGCAGCAGTGGGGTGAGCAATATCCTTTGTATCAAGCGAAAGCAGGTCCTGACTCTCCTCCTGGAAAGGATTGCCCATATCTTTCATGGCTTGTGAGAGCTTTTCTACTTTCTCAAGGAACCCTCTTTGTTCTCGTTCTGTCTCCTCATGATGGCTGGTGTGTTTAGTACCCTCTTTGGCCCCACATGCTGCCTCATACTGTGAAACCAAGTGGCTGACTTCAGGACCAGCTATCATCCATCTTCTCAGTGCTGATGGGTCTTCAGTCACGCCAATCGCACCGCCATCTGCCTTGATGACAGCGTTGGCCTGCTCGTGAGCTTGGTCAATAGCCATTGCTGAGAACTGTCGGCTCGATTTATGAACAACAAATTTCCCGCTCTCAAACTCCTGAGCCAGCTGAGGATGCTTCTGTCCCAGGGTCACCATGTCTCTGTAGTGGATCGGAAGCCAACGTGCATAGTGAACATTGTTATTTGCGAAGAAGTATGGTATCAGCTCAGCCAGTGACTGACAGTACAGCAAGAAGTTGGCTTCTCGGAATGATCGAATCAACGAGAGTATCACCAGTTCCATTGACAGCACCATATACCAGAAATTAAACTGGGGACTTTCCTGTTTGCGCTGCTCACACCAAGCTTCGAAGCTAGGCACCTCATCTTGTTCATCTATCTCTTTCGAGTAGTCCATGTAGGCTGCCTTCAGAAGCTTGTACAGACTGCATGCTGTTACCTGGTGCATCTGTCGTGTCCTAGTGATGCTCGAAGCTGTCAGAAATGAATCTGCTGTTCCAGGAGATGCTATCCCTGCCTCCAAAAGGGCTCCTGTCCAACCACTGTCCTGGAGTAGAGTTCCAATGGACTTTAGTGCCGCCATCTCTATATGCAAGCCTCCAAACATTATGACGAACTTGTCCTCACCATAGATGTCAGGCCAATGCCACTGGACCTGCTTGGCTACTGCATATATTGGCTGGTCAGCAGCAATGACTGGCACCTGGCCGGGGTTCAGTAATGTCACTATGTCCTTGATCTTGTCCATCACATGCTTGACTGTAGCAACAGAGTGGGCCTGATCTCGCAGCAGAGGCAAAAGCGATGTAATGCTGACCTCAAATGGCATTCCTCTCTTCTGTGAAGCATGGTGGGCTGACCAACTCACATCCACCGGCCCATCTGTCAAAGTCACTTTCTCCAGCCACTCATACTCCATTACCGGATGTGGCCTCAGCAGACTGGTGTCTGGGAGTGTCACAACACTCTGGGGAGGAGAGGGTTTCATCTTGGTGAAGAAGGCCGGCCGGACATTGGTGAAGGAGTCTGGAAGTTCTGGGACTTTCTTCACTTTCTCTTCTCTGAACTTCAGCTGTCCACGTCCTTCACCTTTGTCTTCTCTGGTTGGATGCTGAAAAACAGAGATGCTGGTTCCATGGAAAGAAGTAGTCGCTGTCGTTGCAGTGGGGTTGTGGTCTATGTTGTCCATGGCTGATGTGGTGAAGAGCCCTTTTCGTAGAACTGGTGGACAGACCACCCCATCCTCCACGTACTTACTGATTGTTGCATCTCCCAGCTGTGCAGATATCTCTAGCACTCTGTCATATGAAATGCTTATGCCATGCTCGTTAAGCATTTCCACCAACTTTCGCTTTCTGGTCTTTGCGTAGACGGCCATCCCCATGTAAACAGGGAATGGGGTCTCTCTATTTTTGGAGTGTCTGTGAGTTGCAGCTCCTTCTTTGAACCCCGCGTAGCAGTTGTACTGAAGCAGCTGAGCAATTGCTTGATCGGTCTTTGATGCACCAAACATCAGCTGAGATTCAATGTCTGCTCCGTGTTCAAGCATGGCCACAAACTGAAGAAGTGTCTGTGGAATGGCCTCCTCGATGCACCTCTCATGGAAGGTTCCATCAAATGTGGACTTGTGTTCCAACATATGTCTTCGCAAGATGTTTGCTGCTTTGCTAAGGATAATAGCTTCACTATAATAGTCAGAGGCTTCTGACAAGGCAAAGCCTACATCTTTCTTGAAAGCCAGAAGAACATCCCTTCCTTGCTTGTGAGCCTCCAACTCGGGTATTTCTGACAACAGTTTTTCCTTCAATCTTGTAGAGTTGACAGCAGGAGCATCAACACCCAGCTGTTCCAGGCGCTGGGTGTACAGGTGAACTATGTCTGCAAGTCGGAAGACTGAAGGACCCTCACCAGATCTGGTGGTCTCCACTACATATGTGACTAACTCTGAGAATGCCTGTGGATGGGCATCCTCTTCAATTGCATGTTCCTTTTCCAGTCTTTTGTTGGCTCTGAGATGCGACCTCTCTCTATTGTACAGGTTTGCCAAGCATGCCGGATGGTATTGGAGCTCCTGTGCAATAACATCTCCACCGCTGATTCTGGCAAGAAGTTTTCCGTCATTTAAAGTTCGGGCACATTCATTAACTCTCTTATTGTGACTCATCGTCATAGCTTCTCTTTTTTCTTTAGAGGATGTGATTTCTTTGTCACATAGGAAACATGTGCTGTTGCTTTTAATGCTGGTTCTACTCAGCTTGGTCTGGCATTCCACTGGCTGAGCACTCTCTGCTTTTCGTTTTGTGGTTCTCACTCTCTCCAGTTTCGTGTTGTTGAACATAATGCGACAACTTTCGTGATATTGCGCCTTGTTCCTCCTCAGAGTTTCTTCAATGCCACCACCATCATCAAGTCTGGCTGGATCCAGTTTAATTGGCATCTCATTCATTGCGTGAAAGAGGGGAATATTCGTTGCAAGCATAGTATAGCCATCATGTTGTTGTGTTCGTTGTTCATGTGGTGATGAAAGCCCTTTACTATTTTCTTGGCAAAGACAACACTTGCTCCAGTCAGTCTTGCATTTAGGCAGTCCTGGATCTAAATTTGCCATATTGGTGAATGAAATCAAAGTATCACAGTATGATAATTATCGGTATCTGTATTTTGTGAATAAAGGCCGAGGGGTTATCCTTTTACCGCCGTCATGCACAATAATGTATGGGATACAACTAGGTTCGACAATACAATATATGATCTACACCTAGCCCGATCGTTCATCCAGCATCATTTAATTCCCGTGCGATCTGTACACCATCTGGGTAAGTCCATGAATAAGTCACGTTAGCCCCCTTACCCTTGGCTCGGCTCTCCCGCGCTGGCACACCCTGTCAATTCAGGCGCGGCTGTCTAACTAAACATCATATGTGTTAAACTACATGTAATCTACACTAGCTAACTGATGTGGGGCTTATTAGACAACATTTGGGACACTGAAAAAATTATTTAGCTACACTAAACTAATTACTCAGCTGATACTGAACCCCATGCTGAGTTTCACAGCAGCGGTGCCACCAGTGTGCCCTGGCTGTGCATTGACATCCGCTCTGTTGAGTTATTACATTACACCCCCCCCCCCCCCTCCCCCCCTCACACACAATACTAAGATATACACTACGACCTATTTTACCCGAGTCAGACATAACACAAACCTCTAATTTAGCAGAATATTAAGATTCCGGGACTGATATACGGTACAAGGAAGCCATTGAGTAAGTCCATGGGTACAAATTTGGATTCTACATAGTGATAAATGTATGATTTGACACCAAAATCATTCAAATAGGACAAGTCTATGGGATTTTATTGCGGAATGCAATATTACTGTATATTCAATGGCGGCCATCATGAAAATTGGCCGCCATCTTGATTTTTTTTTTGGCCAGATGGTTTTCTGAAAAGAGCAATGCCTAAGGATTATGTGTGCAAATTTTGGTGCTTGTATCCGCAAGTGAACGATTCACCTGTAATATGCACTTTATCTGCCTAGCTAAGACAGATAGACAGACGTGGGGAGTCGAAAACAGGAACACAACACAACAGGACACTTCATAATTCAGGAATACAATTTATCTCTGGAGTAGGCTAGAGTAGCTATAACATTTTATTTTGTTGTTTTTGTTGTTTTAGGGCAGAGGGGCATAGGAAGTTTGGGTATGTATCCGCGGGGAACTTCTCTTCCTCCTCTTCTGATATTGAGCAGAAAGGAGGCACTAGTAGCACTTAACAAATTACCATATTCCTTAGTGCTCGGAGCACTGTAGTTAGAAGTAATTCTTTCACGATAAGGGCAAACAACTGAGTTGCATTTTTAAAAGGTCTTCCGTACTCACTTGGCAAGCAAAAACCATGACCTAAAGCAACCCGAAGAGCTCCAGTAACCATCAAACTAAATAAAAGCTTTGTGTTCGCACAATGTCTGCGACTGAAACCTTTTGTCTTTGATCTAGAGCAGACCAGAGCGATGCTGGTCTGTGCTTTCTCTGGTCTGCAAGGCTACGTACGTGCACGAGCTTCCACCGGCCTCCCCTTCGTTGGCTATGCTTGTATACTCTGTCGCATGGCGGTGTCACGCCACTTATACGCCAAAAATAACAGATATCAACTTGCGACACCATGTGTACATGTAGAGCAGCGATTTTTGGCACACCACAACAACATAACAATAGAATAGTGGAACAAATGTCTCCCATTGAGCTAGTAGTACAGTACATAGTACAGTATACATAGTATAGTACAGAGAATCCTTTATGTTGAAGTAAAAAATGCAATCTGCGATGGTTTTGTGGCTTGTTTGGCTAAGCTCATAGCAGAGTGACTCACTGCCTCAGTCTGATGGCCATATAGTCCATGGGCCATACAAGATGTCGGTATCCGAAAGGTGGCAAAGGTTACCATGCATTTTTGGAAAACTATATCTGTAGATTATATTTTGGTATGATAACCCTTTCTGAGACACAGCTAAATTGGTGTTATCAGCTGCTAAAATTGGTGTCCCATTAACTTTACTATATAGTAAAGCTAATGGGACACCAACTCTAGCATAGGTGAATGTGGTCTATTGCAGGGGTCTTCAACAGGGGGTCCGGGACCCCTTGGGGGTCCTCAGAGTTACTACAGGGGGTCCTCCAAAATCTTAAAAAGATAGAAACCTTTTCTTCTCCTTTTTTATATTAACCACTAGAACCGTAGTGTCCATATTCTGAGAACTTTAGCCAAAAATAACAGATTAGCCAAATCTAAATCACAACGCCGAGGCGTTGGGAGCTTGTAGATAACCTATTTTCAGCAAAGAGGTTTGGTTTAGAGGGAAACAAGAGCAGACTAAGTAGAGTGAAAGGTCAAGTTTATTATGTATTGACGGTTCAAGCGGTTAAACATCTGAAAACACAAATTGCCATGAATCCAAAATACCCTGATGATTGTGTTGTCAAACAATGAAACTACATATGGAATCTATGAAAAGGTTGTGGAGGTCCCTGCTTCATCTCTTTCTCAACCAAGGGGTCTTTGGCCTGAAAACGTTGAAGACCACTGGTCTATTGGCAGCATTTCTGCGTAATAAAAAGCATCGTACGAGTGTTGGCTGGCACCTCATGAGGACTGGTTTGCTGTGCAATTTCTGATATCAATGAATTTAGGGTTGCCAGACAAATATTTGTGAAACGGTAATACTATGATAACGGTAATAACTGGTTCTGTATTCCCAGTATGACATAGCCATTGGGTGGTTACATACTAATCCTGGTAAGTGGCAATAATACCACCAAGATATCCAGAGGCTACCGATGCAGAATGTGACAACAGCACCGAGCAACGCTGTAGAATAAACACATGTGACGATCACACACATGTACGCACGCATGTGCACATACTCGCGCGCACACACAGTGAAATATCATCAGCCGCAACAATGTTAACTCATTGACTGCCAAGGCCCGAGTTTCCCGAGTTATTACAGTAGTCCCAGGCTGCCACAGCCCGAGTTTCCCGAGTTGGAAGCCATTTTGAAAAAAAGAAAAAAAAAAACAAGAAAAAAAAATCATTTTTCTTTTTTTTATAAAAAGATTTCAAAAAATGCCTCAAATGTATTAGGCATGATCGCAATTGCGAAATTGCATGTTTAGCCCCATAACAAACACATCTTTCAAAATGTCAAAAATGGCTGTTTTGTCTGACTTTGAAGGCTTGTATCTCATGAATGCCTGAACGGATTTCAAAGCGGATTTTTTTGTTTGAAAGCTGTTAATTACACATATGGTGCATATATGGTGCATGGGCGTGCACAATCCGTGCACTAAAAATTGATCTGTGCACTAGAAATTTAGGAACGTGGCATCCTGGTACTTGGCGGCCATCTTGAAAAGGGCATTCAATGAGTTAAGAGGTGCAGAAGATACACGCGATAGCAATACACGTTAGGTTAATAGGTTGAAAATGTGAACAATGCGAGCAATTTTCCGTCACCTGCGGGATTCGATGTCGTTTTTGAAGTGCACTGCAGTGCAGAACGTTAAGTGTCATGGCGTTAACACTTTCAACTCAATAAAAGATGAGCCAGTGGACAATACGGCTTAGTCCTGTATTGATGCCTGGAAGTCATGCCATGATCTATCTGCCTCGGTGCCTGTAGACACTAAAGTGATAAGAGATACATTGTCACGTTGTCGGGCGGAAACCCTGTATGTCCATAACCTTCCTTTTTTTGTTATTATTTAAAAAAAGATTTTAAATAAAGTAGTGAAAATAGCCGATCTACCAAGCACACAATGCCTCGCGGTGCGAGGCGTTGTGTGCTTGTAGATCTGCTATTTTCACTACTCTTGTGCGATACTTTTGTATGATGAAGTAGGCTTTCATTTGCGAAAAAAACGTACACATTTGAAACTTGGAGATACAAGGTTTCTGCCCGCCAGTGACGATATATTGTACAGTAGAGAGAGCGAGAGAGCTTAGGGGGAGAGAGAGAGAGAGAGAGAGTGAGGACAAGGAGAGTGCCTGTGTGTGTGTGCTTGTGCGAGTGCCTCTCCCTGTGTGGGTTTCATTACAGTAAATCAGAGAGAGGTCTGTGGTTAGTATTACACCGGGGCACGGAGACAGACAAGCATTGATGTGCTTTGCAAGCGGCCACAATCACCTCATTATCTATTGTACCCATAAGGAGAGGGATTGGGATGGCCGACGACACGTGCACGCCCGTACGCGTGTCACACACACACACACACACACACACACACACACACACACACACACACACACACACACACACACACACACACACACACACACACACGCGCGCAGGCAGACAGAGAGAGAGAGAGAGAGAGAGACAGAGAGAGTAAGGAGATACAGACAGACAGAGATCATTAATACAGAGAGAGAGAGAGAGAGAGAGAGAGAGAGAGAAAGAGAGAGAGAGAGAGACTTTAATAAAGACTACTGATCATTGTGTATACTGTATATCCCTGGACTGTCTGCACCGAGTAATCTTGATACATGAAAACTGTTTCAGCCCTTTCAATTGTACATATTTTATTTTGATTGGTATAATATTGATTGATTGTATTGTACTGTGTACGCTTCTGCTTTGGCAATGTAAACGTATGTTTTCTCATGCCAGTAAGGCCCATTGAATTAAATTAAATTAAATTAAATTAAATTAAATTAAATTACATTAAATTACATTAAATTACATTAAATTACATTAAATTGACTGAGAGAGAGAGAGAGAGAGAGAGAGAGAGAGAGAGAGAGAGACAGACAGACAGACAGACAGACAGACAGACAGACAGACAGACAGACAGACAGACAGACAGACAGACAGACAGACAGACAGACAGACAGACAGACAGAGAGAGTCACAGCTGGCGCGAAAAGACGCGCTGTGCGCTTGTAGATCGGCTATTCTCGCTAGTTCGGGTCCCGAGGCACACCCGCCGTGTGTGTGTCTGTGTGTGTGTTTGTGTTAACTGAAGAAGCTCAGATCTCAGCGGTGTATCGGTTCCACAGCGGGGGGTGGTGGTGTTGATGGTGGTGGTAAGGGGTTGTCCCGGCAACTGTGTGATTGTGTTTCTGTGCGTGTGCACGTGCCCTGTGTTCGTGTGTGTTTTTTTGAGAGAGTTCACTTCATGGCAGCTGGAATAATTATGTGAGGGAAAGTCTGTAAAGATTACTTTTCTTTCTCTGCAGAAATTGTCACATCTCATGGTTGTTTGGTTTTAATCACTTAAGCTCCTAGGCACCCACTACGCATTGCATTGCAACACAGTGCGCTGTTGAAAAATCATTTTAAAAGTGTGCCTACGTTTAGTCTCGCGTGGCCAGACTGTTGACTCCGCGATTTGCAAATGCTCCTGTCATACAGTCTGGAATAACGTAAGAAGAATGATGAGTACCCGGTTAAAGCGGAAGTGAAGCCTCCTCCTCAATTCTGTTTCCGTCTCACATCGCCCACATTTATCCTACTATAAATAAAAATCATCTAAGCATATTTAGCTTGATGCTTAGCAGAAATTACATTTTAAAATATATTTTCTTGAACGGAAATGCCAGCTTCAATTACTCGCTGTTCAGGAGCTGTAGTTCCAGATTGACTATACAGCATTCAGAGATTGTGGAATAGTTGTCTGGCTACGCGAGACTAGCCTACGATTGAATGCCAAGTTAAAGGTGTTTAAGAAATTATTTTAAAAAAAGCTAATTATAAAAACACCAGCCATGCCCCAACAAGCCACACACTTATTGTCAAATTGTAAAGATTGTTTTGGGCTTCATGCCACCATTTCAACTTTCAAATCTATACTCATTGATCACTTTTTTTAAATGCTCCAAGGTTAGCTAATGGAGCTGTCGGAGGTGTATTGTGTTAATTTTCATTTTGTGTTTCTCCATCGCATACCATCTTTTCACACAGCAAACCTCAAGTGCCCTTGGAAAAGTAATTGAAATGAATTGCTCGCGTTGCTCTCCATCTTGCGCGATTGGTGCGACGGGTTTCCGCGCGACAATTTGATGTGTGCAGTTTATTCATACAGTTTGGAATGCACCATCATTCATTGGCAACTTTTGTTCTCATTAGCCCCTGTTCAGGGCGTGAAGGTTGCACTGTGATTCTGCCGCGCTCTTCTGTGTTCTGGGCCAAATTGATGATGTCTGAGTAAAAACGACAGCTGAGTTGGTGGGAAAGGGGCGTGACGTCTGAGGTCTGCACACCTCTCTGCCCTGAAGCACGCTCTGTTCTCTTCGATCTCTCCTCCAACATATGATTGCTGATTGCCCACGTGAACAGGTTGAGCGTATGAATTGTAATGCAAGGCAGGCATCAACATGTTGTCTCTCTCTCTCTCTTTCTCGCATGCATACTGGTGGTGATGCATCTTTCTTTTGGTCCAACCAGCTGTCATTGGTCAAACTACTGTAGTGTATATAACACTATTTTTACCAGAAGAATATGAAAGATGCAGTACCAAGATTTTTTTCCGACCCCTAAAACATGATGATCAGGTATTATACTCAAAGGCCCGCTGACACGCCCCGACATTATAATAGTATGATACAGTAGGTCACGTGGTCTCTCTGAAAACGGTCTGAAATAGTCTGAAACTCATGTCACAGTGTAATCTGCCCCTCGCCCCCAACGACAGCTGCCCAGTACAGTAAGTAGTCTATACAGTCAATTAATTTGATTGGCTTATAATTGCGCACAATGAAATCATAAAAATATTAACTCCTATTTTAAGATGACCTTTTAAAGTGACAGTACCCCTTTAGGTGACAGTACCCCTTTAAGTATGCCTGGTTGCAAGGTGGGTGGTGACCCAGCTGAAGTTAGCCACACCCACAATGTTGGGTGTCTGGTCAAAGGGGGAGGGGTTGATTATATGATGTCATTAACTCAGTGTTTTTCAGTTGGGCCTTTTGACTCTGAGGCTTTCAGCTTTCAGGAAGTAACCAACAATACACAGGGAAGGCAAATTTGCACATTATTACCCCACCCCGTGGTCTATTAGAGTAATGTTAACTCCATAGACACATACAAAACAGAAAAAGTACAAAACTATGGCACCACCTCTTGAAGTTTCTATCTCTGGAGAGAATTGGTGAGATGTAAGTCAGTCTTGGCCTTACAGCAGCAACAACAGAAATGAAAACATTTCATATGCCTTAAGGCCCATTCCCACTAGGCCAGATAAAATCTCTTCCTCCAGATATTTTTCCATTCAAAGTGGATGGTAGATACAGATACAAAAAATATCTGCCACAGATAAAAGAAATATCTGTGGCAGATATTTGTTTTATCTGTAGCTACCATCCACTTCGAATGGAAAAATATCTGGAGAAAGAGATTTTTTTATCTGTTATCTGGCCCAGTGGGAATGGGCCTTTATCCTGACCCTTTAAGTACAGTACTTGAGTAGGCTTACATGTACTTATAGTTACTTTCCACCACTGCATTCATTACTAGCCATACCTCTTGGCTTCACATTTCTGATTCATTCATGACTGGATTTGGCTTTGAATTGGTACATGATTAGGCACACCACGACCTGGCCTTTGAATCTCAAATTATATCACACGCCAACTGTTGCCCAATGTTCTGGGACATGATTTTGGCAAAAACATCCTACCTAAGTCTATTACCACTTCATTGGGCCTTCCATTAAGCCTAATTCATCCAGTGTGAGCCATCCCATGGCTCATGACTCATGGGCCCTGTTTAGACTGGCAGCCAAATCCAGCCTAAATCAGATCTGTGCCATATCCAGATTGGAATCCGACTTGTTTAATGAATTCTGAACACTAAAAAAAGTCACATGGAAACATCTAAAGATGTGTCTCTGTCTGAACGCAGTAACCTGAGCTAACCGCTCAAGTCACACTGTATCAAACTTTCCTAAACGTGTGAGAATTGCATTTTGGTTTAAGAGAGCGCAAGGTGTCTAATGAAAATAAAATAATAGTTCAGCATAGGTTTTACACTACAGAAGAAATGGCAAGCAGCATTCAGTTGAAAGACAGAGAAATTCAATGTCTCCTAGCACTGTCTCCTGAAGCATCCTAGGGGGGGTGCCTCAGTACAAGCAAAAATTGTCGGGACACGCTTAAATTAGGCTTCATTCCTATAGTCTCATGATTTTGGTAAACACAGGATGTGTGCACATGCTATGTATGTGTGCATATTCATGCACAGGGAGACGGTTAAATTAAATTGTTGAATTAAATGAATATGATATATCATAATTTATAGATTATATGGAATAATACATGGGTAACATATTTATAAGCTTAATACAATTTCACCACGAATACATTAGCCATTATTTAAATGACAACAGGTGTTATCTCAGTGTGCGTGCATTTGTGTGTGTGTGCGTGCGTGCCTGTGTGCATGCGTGTGCGTGTTTGTGTGCGCGTGTGTGTGTGTGTGTGTGTGTGTGTGTGTGTGTGAAAGGAAGAGAGGGAGAGACAAAAGGGTGATCAAATGAGAGAAAGGGAGAGAAAGTGAAATTACATTTTGAAGTGAGTTTTGTATGTTTTTGAGAACAACTGAGTGAGTTTTATGGTAAAAAAAACAGTCTTATAGTTTCACTCAGTGAATTACAGGATCTCTCTATCAAAGGGGCTACTCTCTCTGCCACCTGCCACCCCCGCATCCCCTGACTCTCTCTCTCTCTCTCTCTCTCTCGTGTCACGTGTGCCAGATTCAATGCTTGTTGTGAGATCCCCCAAACCACGCTTACACTTACTCACCGTCCCTTACGTCAACCCCCTCCCCTCCATAACACACCCTCAGGGGCGTCACAAGGGGGGGGGGGGTGGAGTGGGACTGAGTTGCTAGGGCCCAAGGTGGATGGACCTTAATTATTTTATACTTTAGTTATTGAAAAATAGCAGATATACAAGCTCACAGCGCGGCACCGAGTGCCGCCCTGCGAGCTTGTAAATCTGCTATTTTTGAAAAGTCGTGAAAACGTGTGCAAATCTTTGAATATATGTTTTTGCTTCTGGGGGGTCCCTGGAACTAAATATTTTGAGATGGGGTCTGTGGCCAAATACATATAATTTTGGGGGTCCTTCACATGAAAAGGTTTGAGCACCATTGACATAGAAACATATAGGGTTTTCAAAAAAACCTTAGAAGGATTTGAAATATTCAAAGACTTGTTTAAAAAATAGCAGATCTACAAGCATATCTACAAGCTCGCAGCGCAGCACTCGGTGCCGCGCTGTGAGCTTGTAGATCTGCTATTTTTCAATAGCACAAACATGCCCCCCTATGAAGAACATTCATGTCGGGCCCGCAGTGAATCCTTGTACCCAGGGCCCAGAATTTGGTGCGACACCCCTGCACACCCTGCCACTGCGCTCCCAACAACCAGTGCATGCCTCCCACTCCCCAAACTGTTACCGTCCATGTGTCATTGGCTGTTGCTAAGCTACAAGCCCCCATGGTGTGTTCCGTGGCCAATAGAACCTTGGCGTTCGCTACCATTCTTGATGAATACCCCATTCTGCCTGGAGCACTTAATTCTCTACTTTCTTTCTCTATCTCTATCACCCCCCCCGCCACACATTCTTTTCTTGCTCTGTCACACTCGTCCTTGGTCATTCCTCAAATGCTGTCTGCATTCCACTCTCTCTCTCTATCTCATCTCTTCTCCTCATTCATTTCAGGTTGAGATATTGAGCCATACACTGAGGAAGTGAGACAATTGGTTTTCGATGGATGGATGGATGGATGGATGGATGGATGGATGGATGGATTAGTCGGAGTATAGTCTGATTGATTGACTGATCTTTAGAGCTTTTCAACCTAGCCTGAAATCCAGACTGATTCGGTACGTTTTTTTTTTAAATTATTATTATTACTTCACTACTCAGTCTGGCCAGGGTCCTGTTTGGCTCGTATTTTCAAATGTCACCAATCACGTAGGCAAGTCAGTAAGTGACTTGGGTTTTACATTGGAAAACAATGCCCCTCCGTCGGCAGTTTTCTCCCGCTTGTGCACGTCCTGCCCCTTTGGAAATAGGAGGGCTTACCAGACTGTGAAGCCAAATGAGGAAATGAATTACACCCGTGTGAAGTGAGCGGTGCAGGCTGCTCAACAGCGCCGCTGGGTGGCTGCAGCTGGTGTTGCCGTACTCATACGGACACCGTACTCATATGGACATAGATATTTGCTTAATATTGATGACATTGGGACAGGGATCCCCATATATGGGCATAAAACGGACAAGGACAATTAATTTGCAAGTGTGACCAGTACAGTCAGGCGTGAAGTACAGACATGAACAACATGCGACATGTAACAACTGGAGGCTGGGCGTCCGGGACTGGGAGTGCCAGAGACCACACTGCCAATCAGAGTGACTACTGGCCAATCACAGCGTGTCATTTCCGGGACTTTATCGGCACATCTCCATCCAGTTCCGATGTCAAGCGGATCAGCTGTTCTTAGAGGCTGCCTACGAAAAGACCATCTTCCGTGGAAACGACCGGAAACGACCGGTCGCTGAGTCCCACGATGCATATGCCCCAGAGCCGAAGGAGGCGTCTGCCTTTCTATGTCTATATACCGACATACACACTTGGTCAAGTGTTGGAGCAATTCCAACCCCCCTCTGAACAAAGTGCGGAGTCCCAGACAGACAACACAAAGGAATATAATTGTAGAGTGAAATGACGTGTAGAGTAGCCTACACACAGCATGTGTACAGTATACTGTAGGTGTGCAGATACTCACACTCACAGAAACAAATACACAGGCGTGTCATGCTACAAAGTAACACAGGATTGTTTTTGCACATGCATAGAGACACGCACACTGCACACTGACATGGGTAATTCATCTCCATCGAGAGACGCAATGCACTCTGGGATGGCTGCCTGGGCTCAGCTTGAGTGAGGGCAAGACACACACACATGCACGCTTGCACGCGTGTACACGGCCACATGCGCACGTTAAACAAACACGAAAGCACGCACACACATGGGCACATGCATGTAGGCAGCCACAGCCGACAGACACACATGAATAAAATACAGCAGCACCAAAAGGAGCCTCTCGCTGAGTCCAATGGACATGCGCACACATGCACATGCGCGCACACACACACAAACAAACTGACATGAACACTCTGATGGCATTCAATGTATTTTTTTGTTTTGTTTATATATTTTTAGGACACACTTTTTGGTCACTTTTTGTGCAACACACACGCACGCACGCACGCACGCACGCACGCACACACACACACACACACACACACACACACACACACACACACGCGTGTGCACATACATACAGTATTAGCCTATAAGTCCAGGTACGTTGTTTAATTAAATGGCAGAGGCTCCGTAGCTTGGCAGCTTGACATTTATTTAATGGTAGTCTATATGGCTGGACCCACACGGTAATATGTATCCATCTCACTGTAGAGCATATATTGTATCTGTGTTGTTCTATTTTCTCACTGAAGATGCAGTAGGTGCGTAGATACAGTATTTGCGATGGTGTTGCTGATTACTGCAGTTTAAGGCTGCTACTGGCACCTGCAGTCTTTTAGCAGCTGCTACCTTAACTACTGTTTGACCCAGGTCAAATACTAACATACAGAACATGTTCGTCTCGTCTCAGAACTGTGCTACTAATCATTGCAGCTGTGCATGTCTCTAGCTTATTTTCAAACGCAACCCCCCCACACAATGCTGTTGGTGGAAGTAATGATCTTGTTCCTCGAAAATAAATATTATTCCTCAAAAAAGACTAAACTAGACTGCACTCTGTCGAGGTGCCAACTTGCGCCTGGTGCACGCGTGGCCATGTATGGCCTTCTTGTGCGCCAGCAGAGCGTGCCTTGTTATTTATATCAGGTTGCACTTGTTGGTGGTGAAGTCACCGGGAATGCTGGTCCCTCATTGGCTGTTGATGGTGATGTCACCGGGAATGCTGGTCCCTCATTGGCTACATGCATAAACACAAACAGATACGCGACAGATACGCCACCGAAAGCAGTACTTGCGCACTATGCTGGCACAAGTAATTACTTTCTTTCCTTTTTACCAAAATAATTCAATCTAAGGCACTCATCCTTAGAATAGAGCGTACAGTACCTTAAAACAAGCATTGCTATGCTTTTACCCTGAATTATACATTGATGAATACCTCTGCCTTTATTTCCAAAAGCAAAGAGAGGCATGTCAAGAAATGACAAAGAGGCTGTGTGTTTGACTATCTGTGCCTGCCTTAGTTGCACAAATATAAATAGAGACACATTAGTCAATACTGCTGACATCTCCCGTCCTCTATTGGCAGCACTTTAACTAACAGCATGCCTTGCAGGAGATTGATGTGAACGCAAAATGTCCCCATTGTGATTACAACAAAAACGTGTTTCCATGTTTCGTCTGTTAAAGCAGTGGTTCTCAACCTTCTCAGGCCGCGACCCCAAAAATAATCACATTTGAACTGGGGACCCCCCCACCCTCACGAGCACTAAGAGTTGAGGCATTAGATCTTGTATAACACGGTTTTGTGAGCATGTAGATCAGCTATTTTCACAATTTATGCCTCTAATATTTGACAATTTGGCCAATGTTTAATTTGTCATTTTAGAGGTATTAAAAAGTCCTTAAATTGTCACTTGTGCATCTGTCACAATGTGCAGATACCCTCTATACACTTAAACTTTATGATGGTTTGTTTACTGTTGAGTGAGAAAAACAATGTCGCACCCTAAGTTAATCATCTGGTTTAACTTAATGTCATCTTCATACAAAGTATAAAATCATGCAAGTATGTCTTTATTGAGGTGAACAGGCGGAGGGTTGCACTCTACTGAGCACTCCTTTCTTGTTAATGTGATTTTAGAGGTTTTATGATGACCATGTTACAAAGGGTGATCAGGCTTTTACAATCAGGGGCGTCACAAGGGGGGGAAAGTGGGACTGAGTTACTAGGGCCCAAGGTCGATTAATTATTTTATACTTTAGCTATTGAAAAATAGCAGATATACAAGCTCACAGCGTGAGCCTTGTAGATCTGATTTTTTTGATGAGTCATGAAAATGTGTGCAAATCTTTGAATATATATATTTTTTAAGCAAACATATGTAACTCATATTTTGCTTCTGGGGGGTTCCTGGAAATACATATTTTGAGATGGGGGTCCGTGGCCAAACACATCATTTTGCGGGTCCTTCACATGAAAAAGTTTTTCAAAAAACCTTTCATGAGCTTGTATATCTGCTTTTTATTTTCCAATAGTTAAAGCATATAATAACGCAGTGAATCCTTGTACCCAGGGCCCAGAATTTGGTGCGACACCCCTGTTTGCAATCAGAGCTTTGACTCTCTGGAATGCGCTCCCTGCAGAGATCAGGCTCGCAGAGTCTGTGTTCCCGGTTCAAATCTCTCCTGAAAACTCACTTTTATAAAGCTGCCACTATTCCCCAAATGTTTAAAGAGGTGGTGCCATAGTTTTGTACTTTTTCTGTTTTGTAAGTGTCTATGGAGTTAACATTACTCTAATAGACCCCCAGGCAGCGGCGTAGCCATGGGTGGGCCTGACTAGGCCTAGGCCCACCCATTTCGTTTTTGTGCCCACCCAAAAATAACTAAAACATTCGCGGTGCGGTGATGCACGGAGATGTGTGGCTATCTAGGAAGCAAAGAAAGACACCACAGTTTGATTTGATCATAGCTTAGTCAATTATGAAGCGATTTCTTAAATTAAAATGTCTTTATATTGCTTGGGAAGTCCACTTCCATGACAGATGAATAGTTACAAAGTGCTTGACAGAGAATCAAAACAAATTAGATATGCAAAAGAAATGAGCAAAACAGCAAAACAGCAAATGCAGTAGGATACTGTGGTGTGTGATCTAAATAACTAGCCGTTACTAACAAGCATTTAAGTAACATGTAATTAAGTTAAAGGAGCTATAGTCAACTTTTTCTTGAAAAACGGATGCTAAAATAAAAATAATGTTTCGAAAATATTTTATAAAAAAATAAGCTTCATATATGTGTTTCAATTAAAAAATGACCACAAAAAGCGGAAAAATAATGATAAAATAATCATTTTGGTCCTTTGTTTACATTTACGGGCCCTGTAAATGTAAACAAAGGACCAAAATGATTATTTTATCATTATTTTTCCGCTTTTTGTGGTCATTTTTTAATTGAAACACATATATGAAGCTTATTTTTTATAAAATATTTTCGAAACATTATTTTTATTTTAGCATCCGTTTTTCAAGAAAAAGTTGACTATAGTTCCTTTAATGTCTACTTACATACAGTACATACTGTACATATGTATCTATCTAAATACTAGACATTTTAGATAATGTTATTTGGATACAAGCTAACAACTTAAAAAAAAGCTTGATCCCCTCGTATCACCTTTCTTAATATTAATGTAATTTCTCAGTCTTCCCTTTCTCATCTCACTTTTTTCAAACTTTTTTCTTTATTATCTTCTATCCTTCTCCTTTCATCTTGTCTCTCTGCCTCAGGTGCCTGGCATGGGTTTCATACTTTAAGGTTTTTATGGTGGAGATTTAATGCCCCTGGGCAATACTCATCACACACACACACACCCACGCACGTACGGACGCAGGCACGCACGCATGACCGCATGCACGCACACACACACACACACACACATTCCAACTTGTATATAATGTTTTATGAGGACATTTAGATTAGGCGAGGTGGGATTTCCTGGGTACTTGAGGGATGAATCAGGATGATCGGTCGCCCACCATTGCTCTTACTGCTGAGCCGCAGTGAAAAGGCACCCGGCGTCATCATCCAGTGTTGCAACCACTCCGACTGGGCTGTCAGTTTATTTGTTTAACGTGCTGGATGACAGCCAAACACTCACACTACACGGGTACTGGCTCCAGCCCTAAAGCTCGAAACTTCATGCCCAAGGCCGATGGGACCCCATTAGCCGCTAAAGGGACTCTGTCAGGTGGGGCTAAGTTCTCTCACTTACTGTAATTGCTTCCAGCTATGAACCGCTGACTGCCCTGTGGCTCCAAGCCTTTTAAAGTGTGTGAGCTTGGCTGGATAAGAAACTGGACGATATGGCTTCACATGAGCCCAATTTTAGGTTTAGGCGAGTCTTCACAAAGGCCGTGGAAGTGTGGAGCCCAAAGGCACACACCGCGAAAAAAGAAAACCCGGCAACATTATGGATTAGCTGTCATCCTACTGCTGCTACTGGAGGCTGTGCGTGCCCAGTGGTCGACATCACAGGAGCCCTCCATCATTCATTTATCCTGCATCTAGCACTGCGAAGGTACCGGTATAGAGCCATGAGGTAACAGCCAGTGGCGTCAGTTCAGAAAAAGCTAAGGTATGGCAACATGACTGGTGTCTTGCGAAGGCGCGCGTGCAAGACACCAGTCATGTTGCCATACCTTAGCAACAGGCACGATACATTTATTTAAGTACATTCTATTTTTCCCCCGTTTCTACGGTTTCTTAGGCTGGATATGGCAGCCTGGAATGGTTGTTCAAGTGCAGCTAAACTTGGTTAGTAAACATGCCACAATTAACAATAATGAATTGCACCTGTGCAGCTGACCTGCGGATCCTGGAAATATACCATCTTGTCAAAATGGGGAGAATACGAGTGTGGAGAATATAATTATAATACCTTGTTAAAGTGATCATTTTGTAACATTTTGCATTTGTAGTTATTTTAAACATAATAGCCAGCATAGATAGACAAAGAGACATTCATGGATTTATATTTAAAAGTAACTTTTATTTCCCCCCCCCTGGACTCAGGGTATGGCAGCTGCATACCCCTGCCATTACCCAATTGACGCCCCTGTTAACAGCCCCCATCCTGCCAGCGGTGGAGGAGTGCTAGAGTGAAAGAGCTCCACACATCATACATTCACACTGCACCTGCCCTGCATTACCACTATAATGGCAAGTGCCTCCATTAAAAAAGCAACAGGGCTTAGGCTGGAGCAGGCCCGCAGATTACCAAATAGACCACAGGAATAAATCCAACACCTGACAGGAATAACAATTGGCAGACTACTGTATATCGGAGCAGAATTAAAGAGAGCAGTCCAATCCGTGCAAACATGTTGTACATTTCCAGTATGAAATTGTAAAAGTATGGAGAGACATTTGTTTTACAGCTGGAATGTAGAACAATAAGATGAAACACATCAAACACTTCATGTTCTTCAACAAAGTTACAAAGTGCTTGACAGAGAATCAAAACAAAATATAGCTGCAAGCATCGATAAAGTGTCCAAGGCATAAAAAGCAGGAAAGCAAAAAGGCATCAAGGGAAAGCAAAGAAGAATATCAAAAAAAAAACTAGAAGCAGTGTTCTTCCGAACAGGACTCCGGCAGGTCAGGTAGGTTTTTTTTGGCCTAGTGGTGACTCTATAATAGGCCAAAGTGAAAAGGGTGCCACGTGTTCTTGGGCCTTTCACGGCAATTGGACGTTGCATGCGGGATTATAAGCATTTTGTTCCAAAAATGTGTTTTGCAAAAATTGACCCGCTGGTGGCGCTATAACAGGCCAATGTGAGAAGGGTGGCATCTGTTCCTTGGCCTAGTGGGAATGTGTGTGCAAAATCTCACACACATAGTAGGCTGCATTTGAGACATTTTGTTCAAAAAGGAGCAATCCTGCAAACCTTGGAATTCAATGTTAGCCAATTAGATAGAATATGATATCTGACAAATCCGTCATGATTACATCACTGTAGAGATACTGTGTACTGATTTGTGTGATTTTCTGATAAAATCTGAAGGAGTAATATCGAAGAATGTGTTTTACATACTGTAAGTCGGCCTTCTGGTGGCTATAAATGGCAGATGTGAAAAATGCAGGGCACAGGTTTTTCCTTGGCCTCTGGGAAGTGTGCATACAAAGTTTTACACTAATCGGTGGTTATAGGTAAAAGCACAAATTGGCCTCTACACAACATGTATGCAAAAGACTGTAGGCCTATATGCAACAGACATAAAAAACTGTGATACTATGCACCTGGACAGTTGGATGATGTACATAGTAAGCCTTGCTGAGCTATGAAGACCATATGAATCGGCCAAGCCATGAATCTCATAGGGCAGGAGCCTATCTCCTGTTTCTGTAGTGTAAGGCAGCTTGATGTACAAGTACACCCCCTGGACATGACGCTAGTATGTCGCAGGGAGTTACCCCCAATCCAACCCTTGATGCTGAGTTTCAAGCAGGGAGGCACTGGGTCCCATTTTTTAGAATCTTTGGTATGACGCGACCCGGGTTTGAACCCGGATCTCCCAGTCTCAGGGCAGACACTCAAACCACTAGGCCACTGAGCTGGTACATGATATCATTGCAATCCTTGGAAATCACAATCACAACATAGGTGTAGACATGACAGTTTGTATTATAATGCTTGTTTCAGGAGTTATGATGCAAAATACATTATTTAGTAATGGCGGATATTAAAATACGCATCAAGGGGGGTTGGGGGACATTTTTAGGAAGGCTCCATATCAGACATTGTTCAAGGAACCAAACTGTAAAGTCTACCAAATGTCATGGTTTTATGCTTATATAAATCCCAGGCGGAATTCGATCCAACGACCTTCTGCATGAAAGGCACATGCCCTGACCACTACACTAGGCAGCCACAGGATCTGTGAACCATGTTTGTTTAAAAAAAAAGTTCTATGTAGGCTGAGTGCCTTGATTTTATTGATTTCTTTTTTATATTTTGGAGGCTTGGGGTGAAATCAATGTAAAGTAAATGTAAATGTAATCTGAGTATTTCTGACATTTTCGAGTGATCATATTTTCTTTCACTCATAACGGCCGGTAGAGAAGGGCTCATTTTAAACATGAACGTGATCTGGAGTTAGATCAGACGTGTCAACATTAAAGAGTTTGACATACGCACATGCCATCGGCATCCAGGATGTTTACATCAACTCAACCCAATGTGGGGTTTGAACTCACAACCGTCCGTATATCAGGCACATGCACTGACCACTACACTACGGCAGTCACACGTGACATAATGGACCTGTCATTTAAAAAAAAAAAAAAAGTTTTATGTAATGTACTTGACGCCTTCTTTCAAAATTATATAGCGCCCCCCTTTGGCCAATTGGGGTAAGATTGGTTTCAGTGATATTTGGACTAACCCTCTATAGTAGTTCATCATGAAAATTTTACTTTGCATGTATGTTTTAGAGGCAGAAGAATAATTTGCATAAAACTTGCAATATTGATTGAATTATTAAAAAAGCATGTTTCAGTTTTTTTTAAATCCGATCTGACAGATCTTTAGATATTGGTCCAAAGTTAATGTAAAAAAAGTTCCATGCACGTGATGCGAAAATTCCGGAATAAAAGCGGGTTTAAGCGTTTTACAAACTGCTCAAAATGGCGGAAAATCAAAGGGAGGAGCTTACTTAACAAAGACACAGATGTCTTCTGCTTGAGTCAAGGCACGCGTGTAAGCAAGTTGCATGTCTTCACGAAACGAGGCATGACTTATGCCCCTTTAAAGTTTGAGTTTTCAAACGCTTCGTATAGCTCCCCCCTTTGGCCAATTGGAGTAAGATTGCTTTCAGTGATATTTGGACTAACCCTCTACATATTTGCCAAATGCCTTGAACGTGTCACTTTGCATGTATGATTTAGAGGCAGAAGAATAATTTGCATGAAACTGCAATATACAGTGAATTATTAAAAAATAATGTTTCACTTTAAAACAAATCCGCCGAGACAGATCTGACCGTATTGGTCCAAAGTTCATGTAAAAAAAGTTTCGCGCACGTTATGCGAAAATCCCAGGAGGAGATAGATTTTGACTGTTTGTCATATAATTCAAAATGGTGGGAGAAGTAAAGGTCAGAGGTCAAAAGTCAGAGCGTAAAAGTTGTTCGGCATGAGGAGACGCATAAGTGTATACAGGTTTCATGGCTGGACCTGAAACAGAGCATGAGCTTTACCTGTTCAAAGTTGGCATTTTTCAAAGGCTTCCTACAGCGCCACCCTTTGGCCGATTGTTGCGAGCTTCGCGTTTTAGCCGTTTGGCATAGTCCTGCCATACTGCCGAGTTTCGTAAAAAGCGACTGCACGGTCTAGCCGCTAGAGAAAAAGTGGCGGAAGAATAATAATAATCATAATGATGAAGTCCAATATCAATGAGTGGCCATTTGCCACTTCGTGGCCTTGGCCACTAATTAGATATGCAAATGGCACAGCTTAAGATTAGAAGAGAAATGAGCATAACAGCAAATGCAGTAGGATACTGTGGTGTGTGATCTTTATAACTAGCCTTTACTAACAAGCATTTAAGTAACATGTAATTAAGTTAATGTCTACTTACATACAGTACATACTGTACATATGTATCTATCTAAATACTAGACATTTATTATTTGGATACAAGCTAACAACTTAAAAAAAAAAGTTTCTTAATATAGTTACAAATGTATAGTTTCCAAACTTTTTACTCCCCCTTTGCGTGTACGCCCCTATCAGAGCGGACCTTTTTCTCACAGAGTAAAATGTTTTAAATATATATATATATATATATATATATATATATATATATATATATATATATATATATTAGATAGCAAAAGTGTTCTGCACTGCTTTTGACTTATTTTTCTAATCCCGGCATGGATTAATTGCGGACGGTAACATATACAACTAGAAGCAGTGCTCTTCCGAGCACAGGTCTCCACCAGGCCACACAAATCGGCCTGTTATAGCGCCACCATGAGGCTGATTTAAAAAATGTGGGGCAGAGGTTCTGAATTAGCATCCAGGGAGTGTGTGTGCTCAGTTTGGCAGCGATCGGGCCAACGGCGCCGGAGATTAGCTGGTAACAACCAGGCCACACAAATCGGCCTGTTATAGCGCCACCATGAGGCTGATTTGAAAAATGTGGGGCAGAGGTTCTAGATTGGCATCCAGGGAGTGTGTGTGCTCAGTTTGGCAGCGATCGGGCCAACGGTGACTGAGATTAGCTGCTCACAAACTGCGAGGACGCACGGACGCACGCACGCACGGACGGACGGACGGACGGACGGACGGACGGACGGACGGAGGGGAAAACATACTCTCCCTCAGCCTTCGGCTGGTGGAGACAACAAGGGAAACACCAATATGCTCCTCTGTTTTGTTTACTTGTTGGTGAATGCTAGTTATGTTATTTAGATAACTGTATTACTTGCTGGTAGATGCTTAATTGGTATGCTGTTTTGTTTGTTATTTAGATTTCTACCTTTGATCCTATTTACTTCATATCATACCCTTGTTTTCTTAGCGCTCTAATTACTCGAGCGTCTACGTAAACGCCTGAAACGTAAATCGTAAATGAGGGACTGAGAGGCACGATAGAGACAGATGCAGAGATGGAGTTTAAGGGTGAGAATTAGAGTGAGATGATGAGATATAGAATGGAGACAGGGAACGATGATAGGGGTGGACACGAGGGCAGGTCCTCGGAGAAAGATACCATAGCAACGGGAATGATGTGTGAGCAATGGATGGACAGATGGAGGGAAAACGTATACAGAGAGAGAGAGAGAGAGAGAGAGAGAGAGAGAGAGAGAGAGCTAGAGAGAGAGAGAGAGAGAGAGAGCTAGAGAGAGAGAGAGAAATTGATCCAGATGGAGGAAGTAACTGACTAAGGGATGGATGCACTAAATAGCATGAGAGAAAAAGAGAGAGAGAGAGAGAGAGAGAGAGAGAGAGAGAGAGAGAGGGGGAGAGCAGGAAACACTAGAACCTTCCTATAAAAAAAGAGGGAGGGAGGGATGGAGGAAGGGAAAGGGAGATGAGAGAGAGTTGAGGCGAAGCCTGCAAGAGGAGAGGTGATAGAGGCGTGGACAGATGGCGAGAGAAGTGTGGAGTAAAGGAGGGATGGAGTGAGTGAGTTGCATAAGGAGGAGAGGGATGTCGGGAGGGCGAGCGAGGGAGGGAAACACAGATAGAGAGAGAGGAAGAGAGGGAGGGAGGGAGGCGGGCGTGCAAAGAAACAGCAGGGAATGAAGAGGATACAGTAAATCCATTGTTACGGGTGTGCTGTGGTGAGTGACTCAGAGAAGATCAATGATTCTTGTACTCTTTCATTCTTTCTTTCTCTCTCTCTCTCTCTCTCTCTGCAGTCTGCTCTCCTTTTTTCTTTTGCTCTATCTTAAATTTGAATTGAAAACAACACCTTTATTTAACAACTAAATGAGAGGATGTATAGCAATTCATCACTTACCCAGCCCTTCATTTGCCTCATCTGAGGCGAGCGATACGAAGGCTGAGAGGGTCCATAAGCCAACCACAGCCCTTGGCCTCCTTATCAAAAGTGCCACCACCATATGTGTGAACTGTCGCCTTGAGCGCCTTCACTCTAAACAGAACTCGCCATGTCAAACGTGGCATACAACTGGTCCACACACCCGCTTGTGTTGCAACAGCGGGCGGCTTGGTAAAATTCACAGATGAATTCAGCACTGGAATTCAGGCGGGCACAAATGAACCAGAAATAGAGTGGAGAGCAGCAAGCCATGCTGTAAAACCTGTTTACAGAATGGCTATGTGCACCGTACCAACAAAGCACTGGCCGTGCTCTCCGCCAGCGAGAAAATCCCAGTGGGACTACCGCTGTGTTCGCCGGGGCGGTTTTCCATTGACTACGTCACTGATAGTGATGTCCATGTGTTCATTAAACTGGCCTACTCAGGTACGATGCAACTTGTGGAAGGATGCAAATAGGGAATGTATATGCCCCACCCTGTAATGCAATACAACGGTGTCAGAGTACCCGTTGTAAGCGTCTGTCTGTCTCTGTATACTGTATGTCTGTCTGTCGGTGTCCCTTTTATGCACTTACTGCAGGGGTTACCAAACTTTTTTGACACAGGGCACCCCTGTAAATAACGTTTTCATCCACGGCGCCCCTAAATTACACTGTCATTTTTTTTCTTTTCTTTTTTTTTATCTTGTATCATATTGGAGAAATGTTTCCATCAGAACTGACTTAAAATAACTTAATACTTTACATTTAACCACTTGAAACGCATCATCCCTAATCTGGGGGGGAACAATAGCTCACAAGTGAGCTTGTAGATCTGGCACCCCTGGACTGGCATCACGGCACCCACTTTGGGAAACCCTGCATTACAGTATATGGAGATCCCTGATGTCAGTTTATGGCCATATACAAGCATGGGGGTGGGGGGTGGGGGGGATTCTGGAATGTCCTTGTGTAGTGGTAAACGTCTGTGGAGAAGGGTGCAAACTGGTTGCCATGGCAATCATTTGGCTAATTTGGGCCCTGACCAAGCCTGCAACACATGTTGCTGAGCCCAGGAGGTCCTTCATGTCTCGAGGTTTTCCACAGTATCTTTATTAGAATGTGTTGTCTGGTTCTATACAGAGAGGAGCCAATTAGGGAATTTAGTCAAAATAATGTCTGTATGTCTGTCTCTCTCTCTGAGCTGTTTTTGCATGCTTTCTGTGCAGGCCTGCCAGTGTACACGTGTCCGCCTGTGCACACGTGTGTTTAAGGTGCGTGTACCATGCTGCAAAGTGTTACCACACAGACAGACTAGCAGTGGCTTCTCTGCCTTCATCCTCACAGCGTAGGCGGGCGGAGATCGTGAAATATTGTCAATTCTCGGGAGAAATGACAGATGGAGTGGGATGCAGTGTAAACAGGCTGTAAAAACTAAGGTCGCGGACCGAAATTCAAACCCAACTCAACACGTGGCGCCTTCCCAAGCACAACAAGCCTCCAGGACATTGTGATCTACCAGTTTCTCCCATCCAGCTTGCTTTGATACACTTGGAAAAGGAGCACTATATATAGTGTGCCAGATTATGGCAATTATGTCAAAGGGAAGAGAAGAGTGGAGGGAGTTTGCAAGCAGGGTAGGAGAACAGAAGATAAGAGGGGGGAGCCCCGGGGGAGCCGAGCCCCCCCGCCTGGTAGAGGTCCAATGCCATCGACCAGCCTGGCATTGAGAGGGGCCAAGCTTGATATATATATATATATATATATATATAGCCTAGTGTAGTGCTACAGTATATGCACTGGTCCACACACACACACACACACACACACACACACACACACACACACACACACACACACACACACACACACACACACACACACACACACACACACACACACACACACACACAGACCCTTGTATAAGCATTGATCATCGGTAGTCAAGTGGTTTTGAGGCTGTGTTACAGTAAATGGTAAATGGTGCATTTATATAGCGCTTTATTCCAAAGCGCTTTACATAGATTGTGCATTACATTCACACATTCACACACACATTCATAGACCGATGGTGGAGCAAACAATGCCAGGCAACTTGCTCATCGGGATCAATTAGGCGTACAGTCAGTGTCTTGCAAAAAAACTAATTAGGGTCCTGCTTAACCTTCCTTTTACGGGCTCACCTTTCCGCTAATCACTTTTCAAGCGTGGAGTGGCTCAGAGTAGATGACAGAGTATAGAATCTTGCAATGGGCCTGGTGTACAAGATACACTACACCGCTAAGATACTGACAAAATACTCCCAAAACGTCAAGGATGTCCACAATTACAACACCTGAGGCAGCTCCACAGATCACGTTCAACCCAGATTCGACTCAAACAAAGGGTCAAATTCTTTCTCCTGCTATACGGCTAAAATGTGGAACGCCCTACCGTGTTTTATCTGTCTGTCATTCACTATATGAGTTAAAAAAGTATCTCAATTTCAATAAGTCATGTGCTTACTCGAGCTTTTCCTTTTAGTTTACCTTGTACCAGTGAACTGTACTGTCATGAAACTGTCTGTCTGTCTGTCTGTTTGTCTATAGTACACAGGCACAGCAGAATTTAAAGTGGACACATCCCGATACATCCGTACAGGCATTGACCATGTGTTCTCCACAGGCTTGAAAGTGAATTTCTTCTCTTATGCCTTTGTACTTTTCACATGAAGTGAAGCTCTGTCTCCACCACTCCTTGACCGCAGTGAGAGCATAGCTGGCTACTCAGTCGGCCTGATCTGTCCTAGGCAAACCTTTACTAGTCTACAATCTTAATTTACTGCTTTGATAGACAGACAAGTACACAGTAAAATTTGGACGGTTAATTTTAATTCTGTAAGTTTAAAGATTCTGCCATGCGGGTACATTTTTACACTGAGTTCATTTAAATTCACTATGGATTTTACTGTGTATTAAATGTGACAGTCAGTCAATCAAAGTATAAATTACACAGTGAAATAACGAATGGAATGTGTTCATCTCTTTCCGTAGTTGGTTCACCAGCAGTCTGTTAATTACCTCATTAAATGGGAGATCATTGACTACTCGATTTCTAATTAACACAGGTTTTATTTGTATTTTCCCACCAGCTTGGTTCACATTCCAGAGAATCGTCCCAAATACACAGAAAAATCCAGTCTCAGAGTGTCAGTTTAACTCTTGAGACTGCAAAATAAATCGGTTAAATTGACTCTTCAGAATTTATTGTGTTTCCCGTCTAATTCTGGGTCCATCCATACCAGTATCGTCACTGTTGGGCAGAAACCTCCAAGTTTCAAATGTGTAATTTATTTGTGTTAAGTAAAGCCCTGCTTCATCACACAAGACTGTCGCACAAAACTAGTGAAAATAGCAGATCTACAAGCACAAGGCGTTGTGTGCTTGTAGATCAGCTATTTTCACTATTCTAAAAAAATAAATGCAATCATAAATGCAAAACGAACGTTTTTTGACATACAAGGTTTCCACCCGACAACAACAACATTCTTCTGTCTCCTGTCTGTGTGTCGCAGTGCTCCCGGACCTCGTGGGTGGAGGATGATGGAGTGGCTGTGGTTCCTCTTGCTGCTCCTGGCGGTGGCCTGCGAGGCCCAGCAGTGTCCGAAGCGCTGCATGTGCCAGAGCCTCTCGCCCTCCCTGGCCATCCTGTGCTCCAAGACGGGCCTGCTGTTTGTGCCCAGCGCCATCGACCGGCGCACCGTGGAGCTCCGGCTGCAGGAGAACTTCATCACCGGTAAAACAGCGTCTTAGCAGTGGTGGAAATAAAAGTACTCAGATGTTTTATACAATACTGCAATGTAGAAATACTCTGTTAGAAGTAAAAGTCCGGAATTCAAAATGTACTAGAAACTAGAGTAAAAGTACGAAAGTGTTGCCATCAAAATATACTTAAAAGTACCAAAGGTATAAGTACAAAATGTGGGAGCTCACAAAGCGTCGCGATGCGACACGTTGTGTGCTTGTAGATCGGCTATTTTCGAATAGCCTAGGTATAAAATAGGGCTTAAGTGGATTAATATATGTTTTATAATACAATCATTTATATTAGCAAATTAACTAGTAACTAAAGTTTTAAAATAATTGTAGTGGAGTAAAAGTACAATATTTGCCTCTGAGATGTAGTGGAGTAAAAGTACAAGTAAAGTGCAAATACCTCAAAACTACCTCAAAGTATAGTACTTAAGTAAATGTACTTAGTTACTTTACACCACTGTGTCTTAGCACGTCTTTTTTTTTTTTTTTTTTTCTTTTTACATTTTTCACAAGTTAGCGACCAGCCCCATCTGGTATAAAAAAGTATATATAATCACAACGGAACCGGAACGTGAGAAATAACGTCTTTGGAAAACCTGTGTCTGTGTCTCGCACCCGTGTTCTCGCTCGTGTTTGTGTAAGCCGTGTATTATTATTTTTTTTCACAGAGGAACAGAAAGCTTGTTCAAGTCCGTGTTCGATCGGGGGATAAAATGAAAATTTGAAAAATAGCCCGCAGTGGTGAGTGGTTTGGTTTGGTTAAATATTCTTGGCAGTGCTCTAAGACAGTGGTTTTCTAGCCTTTTCATATCAAGGTCCATTTTGTATTCAGCATTTGAGCCACGGACCACCATTTAATGAGACTAAGCCTTTCAGACCCAAAACTTTGAATATGTTTTTATCGTTGCATAAAGATTTTGGCCACAATTCCATGCTGTATTGATGTTGGTACCATAGGAGAGATAAGAGGCAAATGCATTCTTCTACATTGAATTGAGTAGACTTCTTGTAAATTAAGTAATGCAGATGTTTAACCATGTTTTTGGGGCTATTATGCCTTTATTGATAGGACAGTGTAGATTGACAGGAAATGGGGAGAGAGAGATGGGGAGGGACACGCAGCAACGCTCACCGGGATCAGGATTCCAACCAAAGCCACGCTGTCAGACATCATAGCCTGCGTGGTATGCTCCTGGACCGCTAGGCCAGCGGGCGCCCCACCATAATGCAACTCTTGAGGGTGTAAAATTAAACCAAATGGAACCTTACTTACCTCTCAAGAGTTCAAAGATCTATAATATCCATTTTGGTTTCATTTTACCAACCCTCCATCATTTAGCTGGGGACCACCTGGAACCCCCTCAAGGACCACTGGTGGTCCCCGGCCCCGGATCACTGGTGGTCCCCGGACCACTGGTGGTCCCCGGACCACTGGTTTGAAAACCACGGCTCTAAGACAGTGGTAAAGCCACTTTGCGCCCACCCCTCCCCCCCTCCATCCATCCATCCATCCTAGATTAAAGGCCCGCTGACACGCCCCGAAATTATAATCGTATGATACAGTAGGTCACATGGTCTCTCTGAAAACGGTCTGAAACAGTCTGAAACTCATGTCACAGTGTAATCTGCCCCTCGCCCCCCAACAACAGCTGACCAGTACAGTAAGTAGTCTAAGCACAGTCAATTACTTTGATTGGCTTGTAATTGCGCATTCCACAATGACATCATACAACTCATATTTTAAGATGACTTTTAAAAGTGACAGTATCCCTTTAGGTGACAGTACCCCTTGAAATGTACTGTATGTCCTGCCTTAGATAAACAGTTGAACCACTACTTTATTTCCCAAGTTTAGTTTTTTCAGCCACGGCAACACACTCTTAACTAAGTCTCTGTTATCATTCAACAGGAAATACCAGAGTATTTTCTCAATTCCTCAAAGCATATTGATTTTTAAAGCACAAAAAAAAGGGAAAAACATTGTATTCTCTTTTGTTCCGCGCGGATCCCCCATTAGCTCTCTCTCTCACGCAGCCTCATAATCTGTCAGGATTTGACTTAAAGGAGGAATAATGTCATAGTTCAGCGGCACATAAAAGAATGCTAGTGCAATAAAAAGACAAAACAGTAAAGCACCGCACAACCAACTCTGTGACATTGCTGCGTTCCCCTGGGTCGCGCTGTGCTCATTAAATTCAGCTTCGATTTGTTCTTGAAAGAGTGTTTACTCCTGCGTCTGTTTCATAACAGGTAAGCAGTACGTCCCCGACGCGACGCCAGAGCATGTTGGATCTCAGCTTTAGGGGTTTCCACGTTATCTCTAGCTGCCACTAGCGAGTAGCATTCTGTGCTTATTAAATAGGTTTCAGCACAGATTAGAGGTAGGTATATATTGAAATTATATTAATGAAAAAAGAAGGGGGTGGGGGGGGACCAACAAATAATATTTGCATGCAACAGCAGTGATATAGTTGCCTTGGTAACCGTGGCGGTGGCTGTCCGAGTAATCAGGCAAAAAAGGGAAAAAAAGGAAGAAGAAAAAATCTAATTAACTGCCATTTGGAGATGTCAGTTAATTTATATTAACCTGCTTTACATCTCTGTGTTAAAGGATAATATAATTTGCATCCGCACAATGACCTTTGCACGGTGCAAAGACAGGAGTCATCGCTTTAATGACATACTAAATCTTGACATTCTCTTCACCGAAAGGCCAGAAACATGCTGGATGCACATGCAGTGGTCAGAATCCATGGTAAAACACTGTTTGGGGACACAGATTTGTATGTGTCTGAAAACTGAATTTGGGGTGTGGTTAAACGAACAAATCGATTCAATCAATATTAATTTTCGGACTAAATGTTTTCAGGTTCAAAATAGCACATCTACAAGCTCACAACAAGATGCATTGTGATCTACTATTTTCACTATTTCTGTGTGATGTCAGAAAAAAAAAAGCAGAATGTATATACAACTGGTCGTTACGTTGGTGTTTACTCATTAATACTTGTTGCAGATATTGACTTTTAAAATGACATGCAGTATATTATGTTTATGTGTTACAATTCGTACTAATTGCTGATTAACCTTTTTGCTTCCGCTTTTCCTTGATGTGAAATGAGTCTGACACTTAAAGGACCACTTCAAACTACATCATATATTCATATAACTGTTCCTCACTAATGCTCTAGCCATATTCCTCCCTACTCTCACCTCATGTCATGACGTTTGGGTCATGACCGAAAGAATCCACCCATTTGAGAAGATTTTCTCAGACGGGTGGATGGCCTCTCCCTTAGAGGGTGAGAAGCAGTGGTGTAAAGTAACTAAGTAGATTTACGGTACTGATGTAATACAGTTTTGAATTTGTACTTTACTTGAGTATTTCCAATTTCTAATACTTCTACTTCTACTCCACTACATCTCGAATCCAATTCCAAATATTGTAATTTTACTACATTTATTTGAAAGCTTTAGTTAGTTACTTTGTAGATTTGTATTACTTTTACAAAACTACTATTACACACATTAACTATTTCAGCCCTACAGTGTATGTATTTCGGCAAACAATGCGTTGCAATGTGACACATTCTGAGCTTGTACTGTAGATCTGCTATTTTCAAAAGATTTTATACATTTGAAAATGTGTGAAATACTGTAGGACATTCTGCATAATGAGTACTTTCTACTTTTGTACAATCACTCAATAACATTTTGAATTCCGGACTTTTACTTGTAACTGAGTATTTCTGCCTACTGAAGTGGTAGGCAGGTTTCTGAGCTGTCCACAGCCCTCCTCCGAGACACAGACAGTAGACAAAAATAGCGCCACGTAAGAATGAGCATGAAAGGGGCATTTACAATGATCCACTGTTCATAGAATTACACCGCTCTTAACCGTGTTTCTCCTCTCTTGCTCCCAGCCGTTCGAAGGAGAGACTTTGCCAATATGACCAGCCTGCTGCACCTGACTCTCTCCAGAAACACCATCAGTCAGATCCTACCTTCGGCGTTCAGTGACCTGCGACGCCTCAGAGCTCTCCACCTCGATTCCAACCGAATAACAGTGATCAAGGTAGGACTGGTCGGTGGCTGGTTGACCGTATATAAACGCAGGGAGGGATGAGTAATAGGATGAGTAACGAAGAAGGAACGGCCATAGCTCCCGTTCTAGCGCTGGAGAGGGGAAAACTGCCCCGCCCGTATGAATGTTTGCACACGGCACTAGGGGTTCATTTAACAGGGAAACGCAACCACTGCATGCTAACACACACAAAGGGTATAGAAATGACCGCAAGCAAACCTTGCCATACCCAATTGACGCCTCTGCTTCATGCTCTCCCTCCGCTCCCATTCTTCTCTTTCCTCCAGGACGAACATTTCAAGGGCCTCACTAATCTTCGGCACCTGATCCTGGCCAACAACCAGCTCCACTCCATCTCTCCCCATGCCTTTGACGACTTCCTGTCCACCCTGGAGGATCTGGACCTGAGCTACAACAACCTGGCCGAGGTGCCCTGGGACACGGTGGGGCGGCTGACCAACGTCAACACCCTCAACATGGACCACAACCTCATTGAGAATGTCCCACAAGGGGTCTTCACCAATCTACACAAACTGGCCAGGTGAAGGATGGGTGGGTGGGTGGGTGGCTGATTTGTGGATGAATGAATGGATGGATGGATGGATAGATATTCCATTTGATATTCTACATCAGTGGTTCCCAACCTGTGTGGTCGACCCCAGGGTGGGGGGTTCTCAAATTATTTTGGTGGGTCCCCAGATGATTAACTTAATGTGCAACATTGTTTTCTCTCTCAACAGACAACAAGCCAACATACGGTTTAAGTGTATAGAGGGTATGCACATTTTCTAAAGTGACAATTTATGGACTTTTTAATACCTCTAAAATGACAATTAAACAAATTGTTAAATACTATAGGCAGAAATTGTGAGCATATAGATTTGCTATTTTCACAATAGAACCGTGTTATACAAAATGTAATGCCTCAACTCTAAATGCTTGTCAGGTTTGGGGGTCCCCAGTTAAAATATGATTATTTTGGGGGTCATGGCCTGAAACCACTGTTCTACATAATTCACCCTTTGTCAAGTCCCGCCCGTTGTCCGGCCCCTCTTCGCACCCATTGGTTGCTGTGTCTTGATTGCACAAAAGTCCTTTCTCCCCATCCACTACCATTGAAATTCAGTTGCTTCTAATTGTTATTTTGTGTATTCAATTCTCATTTTAAACTTTCAGTAAAAAGGAACCTCTCAGGTTCAATATAGTGACTCGTAAGACGCCTCAGGGCGACATGCGACACCATCTGGCCAGTGATGTATAAGGGACCAGTTACCCATATATGGAGACCCCTGCATGATAGTCAACAATGTCATGTCTTATGTATGTAAACCTGTCTTGTTTTTTGTTACCCGTGTCAAATGTTTGTATATAAGTGTCGCATACATGGCTGCTGTGTCGCAAGACAAATTTCAGTGTGAACTGACAATAAAGTACTATATCATATCATATCATATCATATCATATCATGTCAAAACATGCCCATATATGGCCCACTACCCATTGTCCATTACCAAAAATGGGCATTCCCAGATATGTCCTTAATATTGATGAGTAAAGCAGGCTCTTGGGCCAGTTAGGTCCTGGTATTGATGACATCAGAAATCTCCATATATGGGCATAAAAGGGATTTTGTTTCTGGGAATGACCATATATGGACTTTTAATTTTTAATTTTTATTTTATTTTATCCTTTATTAATAATAATATGTATCCATATACATACAATCTATTTTGGACATGGAGATGTATGGGCGTGAATTATGTCATCAGGGTGAATTTTGTCATCACGCAATAACATTACAACATTGTCATCACAAATAATGTAACTGTCCTTTAAAAGTAATCGTACAATTAACACAGTGTCATTCAACAACTTGTTCCAACCAGTTAAACGCTTGTTTTAACAACTGATCCTGTAAATAGTTGAACTGATTCACGGTGGTGCTGCTGTGTGAAATGTTTCACTGGACGATACTTCTTAAAGGAGGACCTACAAAATACATCCATGCTGCTGTGGTAGTCGGACACAAGCTGTACTCATTTGGAGGGACCAACTACCATAACATAGGTGATCAGTTTGAAGTCCACATCTTCAACACACTGTCTATGCGTTGGAGGAAGTTGCCCACAGTGACAAATGGAAGAGGACAAAGTCCCATTGAGGTTCCCTCCAGGCGCCACGGCCACACAGCTGTGCTGGTAGAAGAGATTGTCTACATCTGGGGAGGAGAGTATCCTTACTGCAATGTGCTTTATGCCTTTGATGTCGACACCCACAGCTGGTTCAAACCCAATGTTTCTGGGAATATTCCAGGAGGAAGGAGCTCCCACTCAGCCTGTGTTCTGGAGAAGGTCATGTATGTGTATGGAGGAGACACCCAGCTGACTGCCTATACTAATGACATGTACAAGTTGGACACCAGCATAATGGTCTGGTCTTTCATTAACACAAGAGGAACTCCACCTCCCGCTTCATTCGGTTACTCTGCCACCATCATCGGAAAACAGATGTTTGTATTTGGGGGCTGGGAGGTCCAGGGCTACATATGCAACCAGGTCACAGTGTTTGACACAGAGACCAACTGCTGGCTGAAGAAGCCTTCTGGACACCCTCTCCCAGGAGAACGTTGTGATCATTCAGCCTTTGCCTACAATGGAGAGCTGTACATATTTGGTGGCAGGAAGAAGAACCAGTTCTTGTTCTTCAATGATCTGTGGAAATTCAGTCCAGAGACCTTTTCCTGGAAACAGGTTGAGCCCAAAGGGAAAGACCCCCGTAGGATGTGTGGGATGTGCTGTTGCATGGTGGGAGATCGTATAATCATCCATAAAGGGGGCAAAGGAAACTACCTCAATTCTGGTGTCCTGTACATCCTAGACTTAAATCCTAACCTGAAGATGTTATGCAAGCTAGCAGTCACTCAGCATGGTCTGCCACATGTCTCCCACATGACATCAGGTGGGAACTGGCAACCATGACTATTAACAGCAACAGAAAATAATGACATAGCACACACGTACACGCACACACTCACGCGTGCGTGCGCGCACACATAAATACATATGCAAGTGGCAAGTGGCAAGATGGTTATGAGATGATGAGAGGAAAATGTAGAAGAAAAGGGTGATGACTTCCAGGAGAATATGCAGATGAGTAGAAGAAACATAAGAAAGATAGAGAATATCTTTGTTGACAGTGAGATTTGAACTCTACGTTTAGTGAGGGAGTAAAACTGCTGTTACATTCAACACTATACCATATGCCATTAGTATGACATCACCCATCTCCATATTTGGGGACAGACAGACAGACAGACAGACAGACAGACAGACAGACAGACAGACAGACAGACAGACAGACAGACAGACAGACAGACAGACAGACAGACAGACAGATTTAGCTCTGTAAAAGACTAGCCACCCATAAGAGGATCTGCCTGTCTGATTGTCCAGAGCTAACCTCACAAACAGCAGTTCCAAATTGCGTGTGATCACTGCCCAAAGAAGTAGGATGTTGTTACACTATTTATATTTATTCTATTTACAAGTTTTACATTATTTTGTTAACATTCGCTAAGACCTGTCCTCCACAGTTATGGTTGACATGGGGGGTCCATGCTCAAGTTCCCTCACTATGCCTAACCCTAACCCTAACCCTAACCCTAACCTTAACCTCAGTGAGGGAACATAGGGTTGAGGGAACATAGGCATGACAGGCAAAGTCTTGGTTTTGCAATTGTACAATGGCAGAAACAAGGGGTTTGCTGCACAAAAATAATTAATCACTTTTTTTTCCCCCTTTTTTTTTTTGCCAGAGCTGGTGCAACAATTGTCACAATCATGTGTAACAAGTTGAACAGTCAAAAAGAAGTAAAACAATGTGTATATACCTGAAACGAAAGTCTAATGTAATGGAGAAGAATAAAACACAACAGAGGTAATGGAACAGAAGATAAAAAGGACATCATGGAAAGTCAACAGAATAAAGATGAAAACTGATGAAAGAAAGACAAGGTCCCACTTTTAAAGCTGTTTAAAATACAACCCAGCAGGACAGATATAGATCGGTGGTTCTCAATCTTTTCTGGATCAGCGGACCCTCTTGAAAACCAAATCAAATGTTTCATCCCTCAAAAGGGAAATCAGAAATGTTTTAAATAATGAATCAAGTGGATCTCGAGATCCACATGATTCATTAACTTGCATACAAAGTTGGACACTTATCGGTCAAGTGCTTCATGAGATTGGCTCCGAACACAGACGCACGCACGCACGCACGCACGTCGCACGCAGACACCCAGGACATGGGTCAAAGGTGGAGAGCAAATCTCGCATACAGCAATGTATGCGACAAATAGTATGACTTTAACTTTTAACCTTTGCTTTCTAAAATAATGTTGCTGGAAGATTTGTCTAACATAATATTATGTTCTCTCTCTCTCTCTCTCTCTCTCTCTCTCCTCTCTCTCTCTCTCTCTCTCACACACACACGCACACACACACACACACACACACACACACACACACACACACACACACACACACACACACACACACACACACACACACACACACACACACACACACCTTTTCTCTACAGACTGGATATGACTTCTAACAAGCTGAAGAAGATTCCCCCCGACCCGCTGTTCCTGAGGATCCCTGTCTATGCCAAGTCCAAGGGTTCTCCTCACTCCTCGCTGGTGATGAGTTTCGGTGGGAACCCTCTGCACTGTAACTGTGAACTCCTCTGGTTGAGAAGACTAACCAGGGAGGATGACCTGGAGACCTGCGCCTCCCCTCCGGACCTCAGTTCCAAGTACTTTTGGACCATACCTGAAGAGGTGGGGACTGGACTCACATTGCCAATGTCTAGCAGAAGTCCATCAATGACTCTCTCTCTCTCTCTCTCTCTCTCTCTCTCTCTCTCTCTCTCTCTCTCTCTCTCTCTCTCTCTCTCTTCTCTCTCTCTCTCTCTCTCTCTCTCTCTCTCTCTCTCTCTCAAAATTCAATTCAAAGGATCTTTCTTTGGCATGAGAAAACGTACATTTACATTGCCAAAAGCAAGAGTTTACATTGCCAAACGCAAAAGTGGGACAATACATTCAAAACCAACTAAGACATGTACAATTAAAAGGGAATACAAATAATGTGTAAACAGAGCTGTGCCATATTGCAACTGAGAGAAGTCTATCTTACAAAATCATCTCACACGCATGTACTGTACGCTCGCATGCTCACACAGACGCGCTAGGGGAGAGGGATACAATTAAGAGAAGAACGTTTCCGTTAAAAGGTTATTTTGATAACTGCATCTCATCAAACAAATGGACTATGCAAACAAACCAACAAAAAAGGAGAAAATAACGTTTTCATGTTGACCAGTTTTTCCACGAGGACATCCAATTTATGTAACCAGTTTCTGAAGAATTGTAAAGCTTGTGTTCCAGTCTTTGAGAATAAGTAGTTTTTCCAGTACCATGTACATCAATAAGGCTGTCTGAAAGAGTCCTCTGAGCATCCAAGGAGAGCCAAGTTCCTGTCAGGACAGAGAGCTTAAACCACCGGAAAACAAAATATTTACCAAAATGGATGAATTACTGGACAGCCCCAAAATAAATGCAACAATGAACCATCATTTGATTTACATTGATCACACATTGGAGACACAGAGGGGTAAAATGTATTATGCAACATGACCTTAGAATAATGACAGCTTTGAATCATGAACTGAATTAACCTGCGTCTGCTGTTTATTGAACAACTACGAATGCAGGAAGGTACAGTCGTCCATATTCATCAGGCAACACAGCATTGATTTCCCTTTCCCTAGCCTTCTTAATTCAGTTGTCAGATATACACTCTTTAGAAAAGAAATTCACACATTTGGGGGGTAAGCTTCTTACTCTACTTAAAGAGAAAGACATGGACTCAAAATATGGGATACTGAAAACAGTGTTTTGAGAGGCTTGTACTTTAAGCTTAAATGACCAAAAGATGAAAGCCTGTGGTCTAAATAGAAGTTATTTTTTTCCAAAATTAAGCTCTATCATGCGTCACGACCAATCCTCAATACAAATGTTGTTTACTTAGCCTACAGAAACATCAAAGCTTTTGAAAACTGAGATTCTGTTTCAAGATATTGCCCTTAATTGTCTTTTTAAACTTTTAACGTGTTCATTTTCATAGGAGTTTATCTGTGATCCGCCAGTGTTGACCCGCAAGTCTCCGCGTACGGTGGCCCTGGAGGGCCAGCCTGCCAGCCTAAAGTGCAAAGCCAATGGCGACCCAGAACCTGAGGTGCACTGGATTAGCCCAGAAGGACGACTGATCTCCAATGGCTCCAGGTTCTCATATTATCCATTATCTTCATTTATCCACGTGAGGTTGACCAAGCACACCTGTTCAAGTCATATCATTTACACATAGTCACATTTAACATTTGTTTCACATACATCTAACCCTAACCCTAACCCTCCCCTTGAAGGGCCTATTGCTCAAAGGCTTGTTGAGAATACTCCCATTGTGCCCCATTCAGATTGAAACAGATTTTACATGCCGAATATATTTGGTGTAGAGGGGAAAAAAGGAGGGGGCTCAACAGTGCTCAACGAAGTATATACTGTAGATCAAGGGTCTTCAACAGGGGGTCCGGGACCCCTAGGGGGTCCTTAGTGTTACTACAGGGGGGCCGTCAAATCCTTGTGTGATAGGATAATTCTTTTAAATTAACAACTTGAACCCTCACATCCCTATTCCGAGGAGACCTTTAGCCAAAAATAGCAGATCTACAAGCTCAAGAGCTTGTAGATCGGGCTATTTTCGGCTTGGTGTAGAGGTTAAAAAGAGCAGACCAAATACACAGTGAAAGTTCAAGTTTACAAAATATCCACGATTTCAGTAGGTAAATGTCTGAAAATACACATTAACATGAATCCAACATAGACTGATGGCATTGCTGTCAAACAAGTCTATGAATCTATCTATCTGCATCACACATTTATTCAATATGTAGAGGGGGTCCCTGCTTCATCTCTCTCTCTCTCAGCTAAGGGGTTCTTGGCCTGAAAACGTTGAAGACCCCTGCTGTAGGGTTTACGTGGTTAATGCACGTTCTTGTCTCATATCGTCATTGTCAGATGAAAACCTTGTATGTCCAAAACCGTTAAAAATTATTTAAACTAGTGAAAACAGCCGATCTACAAGCACACAACGCCTCGCGGTGCGAGGCGTTGTGTGCTTGTAGATCGGCTGTTTTCACTACTTTTGTGTGACGGCCTTGCATGATGAAGCAGGGCTTTACTTTGCGAAAGAACGTACAAATTTGAAACTTGGAGATACGAGGTTTCCACCCGACAACGACGATATGCTTTTCCATTGATTTTTAGAACCATGGTGCTCCCCAACGGAAGCCTGGAGATCAACGTGACGGCCCTGAAGGATTCTGGGAACTTCACGTGCATCGCCTCCAACGCCGCCGGGGAATCCACGGGGAGGGTGGAGCTGGTGGTCACGGCGATGCCCCACCTGGCCAACAGCACGAGCCGCAGCCGGGACCCCTCGTCCGAGCCCGCGCCCTCCGACATCCTGACCTCCGCGAAGGCGGCGCTGCCCAGCAACGAGACGAGAGGGGCGGACCGGCGGGTTTCGCTGGTGGAGCTGACGGGGAACTCCGCCCTCATCCGATGGAGCAGTCAGACGCCCACGCTGGGAGTCAGGATGTTCCAGGTTCAATACAACAGCTCCGGGGATGACACGCTCGTCTACAGGTCTGTCCATCAGCCCTATGTATCCCAGTGGTTCTCAAAACATGTCTCAAATTGTGCCCTAAAATGTTGTGCCAGGGAAGAATTGGGCTAAAAATGTTCAAAATTTAACTTTCTCTCCAGACGAGCAAGCTCACAACGTTTCACGTTCTGGTGCGTTCTGAGCTTGTTGGCTATTTCTGAATAGCTGAAGCATATCGTCGTTGTCGGGTGGAAACCTTGTTTCTCCAAGTTTCAAATTTGTATGTTCTTTCGCAAAGTATAAAGCCCTGCTTCATTGTACAAGGCCGTCGCACAAAAGTATTGAAAACAGGCGTTGTGTGCTTGTTGATCGGCCGTTTTCACCAATTTAAATCATTTTTAAAATGAAAAATGCAAAACTAACGGTTTTGGACCTAGTAAGGTTTTCACCCGACAACGACGATATATTGTGTTAAAACTGATTTTGATACTTTATTAGCTTACCCCCTGAAGGACCCCTGGGGGTCCCCGGACCCCAGTTTGAGAACCACTGTGCTTTATCTGTCCAGTTGCCCACCACTGTAACTGTCTGTCTGTCTGTCTGTCTGTCTGTCTGACTGACGTGTCTGTCTGTCTTTCTGTCTGTCTGTCTGTCTGTCTGCCTGTCCCTTTCGATCTATCAAGCAGTGTTTTATGCTAATATTATGGTGTGTTGGCATTCCCCCCGAGACCCTTGTGTGTGTGAGTGAATCAACAGCAGCAGCTGTGAGGAGGAGAGCTGTTGACAAACGGCACCAGAGATATCCAGCTGTAAGAAAAAAACAAAAAAACAACCAAACCTAATCAGCTGGAATGATGAAGATTTAATTGCTGGAGGGATGAGCTTGGCTGGATCAATGCGAGGGGAAAACAACATGACTGCGTTTGAGGAGTTTAGCTTGTTGTCGAAGACGCGTGGATCTAATATAACAATGAACTTGACGAAGAATGAGAGGAATGAGTGTGTTTGCTGGATTGCCAGGCAACGGCACGGCACGCGCGGTACATTGCTGAAATGAAAAGGGTAAATTTAGCTACAGAGTAGATAGAAAACGTGGCCCGAGGGTAGGCTATTTTTGGTACAGTTTAAATTGCAGTTTCTTCCGTTGATGCTAATCAAGTGTCTGTTACCGTTTAAAACATAATAATCACGCCTGTGGTGAGCGGTGCTGAGGATTATTGTCGGGAACACTTCACTTAAAGGAGTAGTTCACCCCCAAAATGACTTTTTTTTTCTATTGATTAGTCACGCCATGGAGACTAGAGTTCAATAATATTTTTAGTTTTTTGTCGCATTCCTAAGACAAAAATGTGATAACAATAAATGTACCCTCATTCGTTCCGGATGGGGACCCGTTTCGAAACGGGTCCCCATCCGGAATCAATGGGGGTAAATTTGCTCGAATCAAAATTTTGTCTTAGGAATGTGACAAAAACCAAAAAATATTATTGAACTCTACTCTCCATGGCGTGACTAATCAATAGAAAAAAAAAGTCATTTTGGGGGTGAACTACTCCTTTAACACTAGGAATTAGACTGCACTCTGTCGAGGTGCCAACTTGCATCTTGTGCTCTCGTGGCCATATGCTGTATTGTGTGCCAGCAGAGCGCGAATGTATTGCGAACGGTGCTGTTCGGTGCTGTCTGTATGTACGTGGGTGGGCAAGTTGGCACTCTGCTGAGGTGCCAACTTGCTTCTTGTTATTTATATCATGTTGCACTTGTTGTTGGTGAGGTCACCAAGTTGTTGACGTCACCCTGTGTTTTGTCACTATTCACCAATAGGTGTGTATGTAGAAGACCTGGCCCCATGAAGTGAACGGAGATGACACGACTATCCTTGAATGGCTCTGGGACGTACATAATACACATGGACAGCATACACAAAAAGACTAGACTAGAAAATATTAACAGTGAGTCTTTCCTTTTTCATAATGCAATATCATTGCAAGTGAGGAGTCAATACTGCACTGACTAGCATGGAGTGATGGAAGGCTTTCCAAAAGCCTCTTCTTGTTCGTGACTGAAATCTCCTCTTACCGTATCTATGGGAGTCTCCAACACTCTCTGCCGGCATCAAATCCTCCTGGCAACATTGCCACCCAAGTGTCTGTGAGCCTGGGAAAGCCTGGTTTATTTTCAGCTCTGATGAGTTCCACTGTTGTGAAGTTGCCATGGCAACAGGCGGGGAAGTTCTCCGAGATGCTGTTTTGAGTGACATGTGGCTTTTAATACGTCGGGTTAATGGAGTGGAGCAATTACTTGCCCAAATTGCTCAGGTGTGCATGCGGATATGCCTTAATTGGTGCACTTTGTCTCTTTTGGCAGGTTATTGCCAGATAGTGAAATTGACGTTTACATCACTGTACAGATTTTATTCTTCCCTATTAATTATTCCCTTGTTCCAGGGACCAAGTCCAATCTTTAATAGATTGTACAGTAATACTGCATGCCAACAGCATGTCAGTATCCACAGGGGAATAATCGGACGCCTCTAATTCTTTCTTTCTTTCTTTCTTTCTTTCTTTCTTTCTTTCTTTCTTTCTTTCTTTCTTTTTCTTTCTTTCTTTCTCAAGAGATAAACAGTGATTATATGAGGATTATGGTCGGGAACACCTGTTTTTACACAAGCTAGCTCAGCTAAGAGCCATTTAGCATGCTGAGCATCAACTGTTCTACTGCATAGCAACCGTCCACCTACTTACCCGGCCATGATGTTGGGACAGTGCGATGTGCGTGTGCACGTGCACGTGTGTCTGTGTGTGTGTGTGTCTTACAACCTATCTCCCAGTGACCCTCGCATTACCCATCTGTCTGTCCAGACTCCTTTCTTTTGGCATTTGTACTATATCTCAGATTGTGTGGGCACAGTGAGGGGGGGGGGGGGGGGACTCACATGCAGCAATGAGCCCCGGGTTGGACCTAAAGCTGTGTCAGCTGGAAGACTACACCCCTTCCATATGGCATGCACTCCCACCTGGCAAGCCGTCGGGGTGCCCCGTCTAGACGTTTTAATGATATGCACACAAAATGCACGCACGCGCACACAAGTGCGCGGATAATTAACTTCTTATATAAGAGTTTCTGTGGCGTTGTCGTTGGGTGGGTGCACTCTAATCCAAGGTTTGGAACAACGTGGCAAGGCACTGAATGTGCTTCCTCGAAACATTTAGACGTTGCATGCCCACTCCATCAGCGTTCATCACACACACACACACACACACGCACACACACACGCACACACGCGCACACGCACATGCACACACATACAGTACACACACTTTAACACTTTCATAAGATACAGAGATAGTTCTCCCACACACTTTGTGTCAAACAACACACCTTTATGTCAGCTCTGCATACAGAACAGCCTTGCGGGGTGTGTGTGTGTGTGTGTGTGCGTGTGCGTGTGTGTGTGCGTGTGCGTGTGCGTGTGCGTGTGCGTGTGTGTGTGTGTGTGTGCGCGCGCGCGCGCGCGCACACACGTGTGTGTGAGTTCTCAAGAGTGTGTGGATGAAGACTGGAGGAGGATCAGAGTAATGAGCAGCCAAGAAGGGAGGAAATACTTGAGGGACAAGGCAAAGACACTATTAGAAGCAGCTAGTTTACTTCAGCTTACTGTGTGTGCTATTACTGTTATTCTGTACTGTATTTTCTATGTTTTATGTTCTGTGTTTGCTCGGCCATGCCGTGCTTCCCAACCATTATAATTTCAGGGAACCCCATACACAGGGCAATCAGACTATAGTACTTGTCTGTCTGACTTTCTTTCTTTCTTTCTTTCTTTCTTTCTTTCTTTCTTTCTTTCTTTCTTTCTGGATAAACTTTATTTTCCCGCGCTAATCCTCCCACAGTTTTTGTGGCACGCATTTGAGGCCAAAAAAAAACCTTTCCCAAATATGGAGATGACTGACATCATAGATATCTGACGTCATAGACCATATGAGACTGACACACTATGTCCATATATGGGCATTCCAATATATGGGCTTAATATGGATGACATCAGGGATCTCCATATATGGGCATATAAGGGACAAGGACGAAACGGTTAGCACTGCTCAAATAGGGACAAGTACTGACAGATACAGAGATACAATAGGCCTATATGGGCATGAAAGGGACCCATGGTAAGACAGAATACATTTCTCTGGAAATGTATTCCCTCCCTTGTCACTTGCGTTAACTTGATAATGTCTTACTTCCTTTGAATCAGTTTGACATGAAGTGGAACATTTTCATTGGCTCACAATGACATGGTATGACATAAATCCACAGCAATACTCAAAGTATGAACATGAACTCACGAGAGCTTAATAAGAGATAGTGATACAAATAACAAAGAAATTGTTTGTCAAGAAAAAAATAAACAAAAATAAATAAACAATGCATCCAGTTCGCAAAGGATTGAATGGTATTTGCAGAGCTTTCCTGCTTTTCTTTTTCCCTTTTTCTTTTTTTACTGGCCCTGCATATTAGTGCATTGAGGCTTGTCTCACATTACCTGGGCAGAAGTTATTTTCAGTCTTATTTCTGCAGTAAATTTTAATTATCTCCTTTCCTTGTGTAGCAGTTAAATGGCACCACTGCAGAAAGCAGTTTTCTTTTCATTAAGACATTGCTTCAGTTCTTTAGATACCCATGTATTATGTTTGGGGGACAATCCTGATAGTGTTACAGTGCATTGTCTATTATGTAAGCGATAGTGTCTGTGAGTCCATTTATCTGCACAGGACACAAAGAAAGCCCCATGTTGTGTTCTGCAGACAATCTCTGAGTTTCTCTTTGCTCCTTTCAGACCATTAGTTGTCTCACTTTGGTTGCAGGTTTCATTCGCTTCACAATAGCCCTGCACTGTATGTCCAGTCGGAAAACTGTATATGAACAAAAACTGTGGTTTGACCTCCTAAGGGCCGGTCTGCCTACACAGCAAGCGTCTGAGACATTCCCAAAGCAAAGACCCAGTAGAGCTAGCGGAACAGTCCACAAATGCTGCCGGTATCCAGATAGGCTGTACGTTTTAACCACTTAAACCCTCTATTCTTATCTAACCAAGCAGCTCAATACTAAAATTTCAGCTTCAGACAGATGTTATTGTTCAGGGATTGTATGGAAATCAGAGCATGAAGGAGGCTTTGCGGTAAACAAGACACTCCTGACTACAAATTATTAATGCGTGCGTGTGTGCGCGCGCGTGTGTGTGTGTGTGCGCGCGTGTGTGTGTGTGTGCGTGTGTGTGTGTGTGTGCGTGTGTGTGTGTGTGTGTGTGTGTGTGTGTGTGTGTGTGTGTGTGTGTGTGTGTGTGTGTGTGTGTGTGTGTGTGTGTGTGTGTGTGTGTGTGTGTGTGTGTGTGTGTGTGTGTGTGGACCAGTGGGTACTGTAGCACTATATCAGGTGGCCCAGTGCCAGGCACATGGAGGTTCAAGTCTGATGTAAACATAGCCACGCCTTGAGGAACAAAATATAAATAGCTGACTCAACGCAACTAGTTGTAAATTAGGTGGAAACTCCACCATTCACGAGGGCAGGGACGTGCAGAGAATGTTAGAGGGGCAGGGTCTGACATTTCTAAAAGGGCACTTTAGGTGAAAATAGCCGATCTCCAAGCACACACTGCGTTGCGCTGCTACGAGTCGTGATCTTTGAGATCGTCTATTTTCAGTGAGTGATACAGCACTCAACTATTATCAAGCCTTTACTGGAGAGTACAGCGTGGATTTCCACGCAGAGAGGGCAATTATTTCAACATAAAATGCTGCATTCAAGTTCAGGAGAGCTTGGAAAAAGCTATTCTCTTGAATACTGCCTTCAGGTAATGCATGGCATGGAAAGGGAGCATTTTGCATGTCTTTCACCATAGTGAAAACTGCATTTCTCTTGTGGAGGGGGCACTTTTTACAGACGGGTAAAAGGGCAAGAGCTCAAGCCCCCTTTGATGTCTATGTGTGCATGTGCCTGCATGAGGCCTCTTTTAGCACCACTAAAGACAGGGCTCTAAGGATAATAATGTAGGTCAGTCGTTCAGTCTGTCCTTCTGTTCGTCCGTCTACAAAACAAACTATCCGGCTAGATTGCCATGGAATGTCCTAATGTCATATTCCCCTGGTGACCCATCATTGTTTGTTTATTTTTGGAACACAGTTCTTATTTGACGCGATATTAAACAAGTCTGTGGCAATTCTGGGAAGAAAAACGCGGCACAAGTACATAGGATGAGTAGATTACGCCAGACTTCGGTGCTCTCTAGAGTCTAGACCATTTTCAGCTGGCGGCCATGTTGCATTTTGCATTGAAAAAACAGGGTGGCAACAGGTTGGGATTTTATTAACTTAATGGCAAGATGGCCGCCAATAATATGGTCTATGCTGCAAAGCACATTTTACATGGGGGGCATTTCCCCCTGTTGCCAGTTAGACCCGATTCTGAATTAGGGGTGTGTATCCATCCCTTACAAGGCGATTCGATACGTATCCGATACATGGGCTACGATTCGATTCAGAGACGATACATCTTACATACAGAACGATTCGATACGATTCGATACGGTGCAATTTCGATACGATTTCGATGCGATTTCGATTTTGTGGAATTTTATGCGATTCGATTGGATTCGATAGGATTCGATGCGATACGGTGTGATCTGATACATACGTTTAATGAAACATTAATTTTCCATTCAATTAAGAAGCTATAATCTATAAAGTAGCATTGCTGACCTTCAAATAATGGATATCTCATAAAAGACCAAGGAATAACAGAAAATTGTAAAGAAAGATGGATGACAAATCATTTTAGTATCATGTCATTGTTGTGTTCATTCTAAATAGACACAGACATGTAGATACAAAAAATAATTAATGTAAACTACAAAGCCTACTGACATGGTTTGAAAATCTGTCTCACACACCCATTTCTAAGAGCTTCACTTTAGCAGTTACAGTTGGTCAGGTGGAGAAATATAAAACAAACACACAAAAGGCCTGGCCCTTCAGGCTTCAGTACAGTGCAATAATTGTACTTTGCAAAGCTGCTATAATAACACTGAAAAACTAAAATACATCCTCACCAATGCCACAGATCAGATCAATCCTCAGCAATGCCACAGATCAGATCACCAAATAAAACTAGTAAAAGAGCCTGCTGTTATTCAGTCAATAAGATCATTTCAAAGAGATCCACTTTACAACAGTAACAACAGCAGTATAAAGTAAGTGCAACATTTGAAGTCTGGCACACATCATGTCTACTTGTTATCTTATGGCTCTACTGCAGTAGTTCTAAAAAAAATCAATGTCAAGGACCCCCAGTTTGACATGGATCAGGCTCTTGTCTTAAGTTTAAATGGAACCAAATGGACCCATTAGGGTCCATTTGGTTCCATTTGTACACTCCCCTGAGTTACACATACCCAAGGGTTCATTAGGGTCCATTTGGTTCTATTTGTACACTCCCCTGAGTTACACATACCCAAGGGTCCATTTGGTTCCTATCATTTCGCCGAGGACCCCCTAGAACTCCCTCAAGGACCCTTGGGGGTCCCCGGACCCCACTTTGAAAACCAATACTCTATAGTAGCCCGTTGCAATAAAAGCTGATGCTGTGATTATTACCTTTGCTGTCGACAAGCGCGGGGACTTCTGATGGTTCTACTGGGAAAAGTGTTATCCAATCCATTACTGTCGCATTCTTATAAAATCCAAACTTGCGTTTCTCCACTGGAATAACCCATAGTGATGGAACTACCACGTTGTTGGTTTGTTTACAAGTCGCGGTGTGTCGCACATGCGAGCGTCATACACGCACCAGTGTGCTGCGTCGGAAGTAGCAGATCTATAAGTTTACAAACCATCCACAATGCAACACCCTGTGGGCTTGTAGATCTGCGGCTTCCCGCAGGACAGTGACTGCAGTACGCAGAAACCCAGCTCTATTTGGAGGACAGAGCAGCAGGCAGCTTTTTCTTTTTTTTCTTTCCGTTGCACTGCAGCACTGACTGTGCTAGCAGAGCGCTCACTTTTGAAGTAATGATTTGTAACAGTAAACGATGAGTAAGTAAGTTCAGAATTTCACAGCAGGTTAATTATTTAATGCTAAAATCCAGTGAATCCGATTAATAACTTTAGGACCGATACATCGACCGATACGGCCGCGATTTGGACCGATCCGGGTAAACGCGCATCGATGCGGCCGTATCGCTAGTGTTGAAACCGATAATCGATTCATATCGATTTTTTCCGGCACCCTTAAGAATTAGTCTTGTCATAGAACTATATTATATTTAAATGACGGAATTAGCAAGTTGGAGGGGAAGCTATTTTCTACTGAGTAAATTTCCATTGACCATAGCTACGAGAGCAGTTTTTTATATAATGATGTCAGGAGAGGCTCTGGGAAACAAAAGCTCTCACTGAAACATCTCACATAAAGGAGAGGTGAACCATAGTGGCCCTTAGTCTTGTGTTATATCGACTATTTCTTCCATATACCGCTCTCCACCTGATTCAGAATAAAAATGAGATTTTGCACACAAGTCCTGCTTCACCTTACTTAGCATGCCGCAGGAAACTTGTACACGCCACCACTCTGACAGTTATTGATTACTGGGATATTATTTACATGGCTGCCGCATCCTCCACGGTGCATGTTCACTGATATCCTATAGCACCCTGCTCTGCCTCATTACAAATAATATGTGTTGCACTCATCACTGCATGTTGCGTCAATACATTGGTTGGACTTGTTTATGAACCTCCAGGACGCCCATACAGACAGTAATATACAGTTCTACCGTAACCGCACCTTACCCAGAACGGCCACTTCTCAAGCATCTCAGAGTGCTCATCTCATGACTGCTCTTAGCTGCAATGCTCCCTGGTCACGTAATGGCACACACGTCCTTTTAAAATCCAAACCTCTGTAACTTTAAAGGGTTCAACTAAGGAAAGCATCAGGGACAACTGCAAAAGCTTTTTAAAGTTTCGCCCAAGTTAAACTAGTGTGTGTGTGAGTGTGTGTGTGTGTGTGTGTGTGTGTGTGTGTGTGTGTGTGTGTGTGTGTGTGTGTGTGTGTGTGTGTGTGTGTGTGTGTGTGTGTGTGTGTGTGTGTGTGCATGCGTGCGTGCAGTGCGTGCCTGTGCGTGTGTGTGCAGGCTTTTTTGACAGGCCAGTTAAGCCCAATACGTCGACGTGCAGAGAATGGCCGTCCTACAAGCTCTCAACACATATCAACGCATTGTGAGCTTCGTAGGTCTGCTATTCTCTGCCATTCTAGGCGCGCAACACAGAGCATGAGTTAAGGCTATTGTGAGCTTGTAGATCGTCTATTTTCAGTGTGTGACAGCGGATCAGGCATATTGTTGAATGTCCTTCATTTACACGCAAGGATCCCGAAGCAAGTTTTGAAATGTATGTACCGTATGCTATATACAGTCAGCAGCATATTGGAAAATGGATGACTCATACATTGACTTTTGTGTCTTATACAATCAGTCTTCATCTAACCAGCAGGCAGCTCAATTAATACTAATTTCTGCCTTAGAAAGACGTCATTGTTCGGGGATTGTATTCAAGGAAATCAGAGCATGAAAGGAGGCCTTATACAATGAACAAACCACCACTGAATACAGATGATTAGAGTGTGTGCGCGTGCGCGTGCGCGTGCGCGTGCGCGTGCGCGTGCGCGTGCGCGAGTGCGTACGTGTGTGTGGTCCAGAGGGTTACAATGTATCTACCAGAAAAGAGGCCTCTCCTTTTAGCCTGCATGCGTGTTTGTGGTTGTGTTTATGGGTTGCAATATAGATGTGTGCATGATTGTGTGTGTGTGTGTGTGTGTGTGTGTGTGTGTGTGTGTGTGTGTGTGTGTGTGTGTGCGTGTGTGTGCGGGTGCGGGTGCGTGCATGTACATGTGTGTGCATATCTATTTTGGCCTCCGGCAGAATACGTCTTGTTGCATTATTTGATCCGTGCCTTCCCTCCTCAGCCTCACTGCTTTGTGTTGCTTGGGTGATGGGAGGAGATGAACCTGGTTCCCAGGCTCTCCTCATCCCACCAGGAGGAAAGCCTGGTAACCACCTCGGGCTGTCTGCAGGGCGGGACCTCTGTTGTATGGACATCCCCCCTTAGTGCTGTATTGTTTAAAAAATATATATATCAATACCACTTAAGCCCAATCTGTCAGTCTGATATTAGTGTGGTTGCTTAATGCTGGTTTTTGACATTATCGAAACGAAGCGGATAAAAGCGGCAAACTTTATTTTTAAGTTTACCCATAGAATTACCCATATCAAGTTGGGCTCCCATCGACTTTCTATACAGGAGGAAAATACCCAGAAAAAAAATCTGCTTTAAGTAGGATGTGAGGGGTCTAACTAGGGGTTTGTCATGATTCTGAATCCATTGCAAGCATTTATTTTGCACAAAAAACTTACCTTGGGCTAGAAATGGCCATCAAAAACACCCAAAAAACTGTGAAAAATTATGACTCTTCACTAAACCATCGTTTTGTGGGGCCATTTCTAGCCCAATGAAATGTTTTTTTGTGCAAAACAAATGCATTAGGCTATGGACCCCCATTTAATGGCATTTCTATCTCTGTAATCCCTATTTATAGTGTAAAATCAATGTTAATTTAACTCTAAGAGTGTACAAATCCATTTGGTTCCATTTGTACACTCTCTGAGTTACAAACCTGTAAGGGTCCATATGGTCCTAACTATCATATAGCTGGGGACTACCCTGTAACTCCCTCAAGGACCCCTGCGGGTCCCCGGACCCCACTTTGAGAACCACTGCACTAAACAATATTAAATGTTCTGTTTCCTCTCTCCTCACTCCATTTCCCCGATGCATTCTGGGTGGGAGAGGTGTCCTTTCCTTGGAAAGGACATGAAGTGAGGGAAAGGAGGATTTCACCCGAGACGCACCCTCTCTCAGTAGAAGGTTTCTCACCCAGAGTGAGAAAGAAGAGATTCTGTGGAAGCATGGACAGGTTGCTGACAGGATGACAAGGATTAAAGTGCTCATAATAATGACAGGATGGATGTTGTATATTTGTAGTCTCTTCTGGTCTTTCAAAGGGCTCCTTGTTTTACATGAGCAGTGGGAGCAGGGACGTGCTGGCCACTCCCGAACGGCCGGTTCATTCCCGGCCGGTCCAGGCCGGCCATTAGGAAAAAAAATTAAATAAAATGTCGGCCTTCGTTCCATTTTGGGGGCTGTGCGGCCAACAAAGTAAATCGTCACTGTCGGGCAGAAACCTCGTATCTCCAAGTTTCAAATGTATAAATTTTTTCGCAAAGAAGCAAAGCCCTGCTTCATCATACAAGGCCGTTGCACAAAAGTAGTGAAAACAGCAGATCTACAAGCACACAACGCCTCGCACCGCGAGGCGTTGTGTGCTTGTAGATCGGCTGTTTTCACTAGTTTAAATCATTTTTAAAATGATAAATACAAAACAAACGGTTTTGGACATATAAGGTTTCCACCCGACAACGAAGAAATATAACTTAAAAAAAACTAAAAAAAAAATGAGGGCCTCTCCAACTCTTTTTCCCGGGCTGAATCAGGGGCCCAGGGGGGGGGGGGGGGGGGGTCTATTTTCTTTGTATAGAACATTAAAGGTCTGCCTCCAGAGCCTTGTCTTCTGAAGCATTACGGCCTCTCCATTTACCAAAGGCTCCACAGACCATAGCATATTAAAGGACACCACAACAGGGAGTTCCAACAAACAGTGTATTTATTCAAGAGAAAGAAGAGCAAACATACACTAAGGGGGGAGAAATATTCCCAAAGAAAAGGGCATTTGTGGAAAGTACATTTACAAAGTAATGTGAGTACTTGTGGAAAGTACATTTACAAAGTAATGTGAGTACGATTCTACTCCACTACAATTATTTGACAACTGTATTTAAATTATTATTGCAAAGCATATGTTAACCAATTAATCCCTATTTTTATACTTTGTCTTACAACACATGCGACTGTGCGTGCGTGCGTGCGTGTGTGTGTGTGTGTGTGTGTGTGTGTGTGTAAAAGCTTGCACGTAAGTGCGTGCACACTGTGCCATGAACTGGTTGAACTATGTGCACTATAAGCAGTGGTGTAAAGTAACTAAGTACGTTTACTTAAGTACAGTAACATTTTGAGATATTTGTACTTTACTTGAATATTTCCAATTTCCAATACTTACTTCTACTCCACTACATGTCAGAGGCAAATATTGTACTTTTACTCCACTATTTATTTGAACAGTTTAGTTACTAGTTATGTGATGCGACACATTGTGAGCTTGTAGATCGGCTATTTTCAAAAGATGTTTGTACATTTGAACACTTGAAATGGGACATTCTGCATAATCAGTATTTTTACTTTTAGTACTTTAAGTATATTTTGATGCAAATAGTTTTGTACTTTACTCAAGTACATTTTTAATTCCGGACTTTTACTTGTAACAGAGTATTTCTATATTGCAGTATTGATACTTTTGTAAGAAATGTGAGCACTTTTTTCCCACCACTGGCTAGAGGCTGACCCATAAAATAGGCTTCTGAGCAAGAGGCCACTCTGAAATAATAACCCCGCTGATCTGTGATCAGTGACAGGGGTCACCACCAGGATCGATAGCGTTTATCCCGTTACAGGGTCCAACGAGGCTCACTGACTGTGGATGGATGAAGCAATGCCAAACCAAACATTTCAAGGGTCTCCCCTTAACTCTGACAGTTAACACATGGAATTTGTATCCTGTCAGAGTTACAGACTTGTAAGGGTCCGTTTATATAGTCTGGCATGGCCTGACTAATTTCACTGTGTAGATATATGTTTGGAATCTCTCAGTGGAACCTACATTTCCAAGGGGCAAATATGTACCGTATAAAAAATGCCGCTGGTGATAACCCCACCCCATATTTGCATAATGGGCCCTGATTGGTGCCCCACAACTTCGGGGGCAGGGAAACCCAATCATAACCGAGCGAGGCCTGACCTAATCTGCCGAGGTCAATTATACTTATAATTATAATTTGAGAACAACTGACATAGTACACCAGAATGGACATATATATGATCTATATATGGATATGAGCATTCCAATTAGATTTTCGCTATACATCTAAATCATAATTTCATAAAACCTCATCTCTCGGCACCCACACCTACGGGTAGATCACGCACCTCCCGCAGCTGCATTTTGTAAACGCAAAAAGGAGAAAAAAAGAAGAAACAAATCTTCTCTTTTTCTGACTTTCAATCAGCTCATGGTTTATGTATTTCTGCATGTGTTATTCAGCCAGGGAGCGTAGAATTCTGTTCTCAACGCAAAGCCAAACTCCATTCAGAGCGGCCGTTTTAAAGGTCCCCGCTGTGGATTGAGAAAATAAAGGAAAGGTGGGAAAGCTCTTCCTCAGGCAGCCTGCATCCTCTAGGTAGCACGCATCTTGAGCCTTTTCAGGGTTCTGCAACGCACTTCTAATCTGCACACTGTTTGGAATTCAAGCGGCTTTCAACCAACCTCTCTCTCTCACTTTAAGTGGATTTATAAATGTTATCATGCAACTGTAGACTCTACCGCTAAACTTAACACCCAAATACATGATATACTTTCCAACCCAAATTGTCTGTTTATGAATGAAAAGGCAAGCCTATTCCGTGCATTGCATACAATATAACACAATAGAGCTCGGTCACAACGTCTTTGATGACACATCACTGATCGTATCTTAGGAGAACATGACTTAACTTGAATCGACGGGCAGTCATTGAATCCTTTGCTCATTGATGTGAATGTCACCATCTCATACTGAATGTAACCAAGACCAATAATTATTAGCTTCATGAAAAAACACTGCTCACCTCGACCACCATCAGGTGAGATGAGATGGTTTAGGTGTTGTTGACAATTACAATTATCCTGGCATGACCATATCAAAATGTAGCAAATGTAACTCGAAGGACAACTCACTGACTACATACTGTCTTACAGTCTTCCTGTACAGTCCTATTCTTCCAATAAAGTATGTATGTCCAACGTATACTATTATGTTGCCTGTGATTGTGTCTATGATAGTACTGCTATCTACTCTAAGTCAACCGTGTCACTTATGGATGTCACTTGGGAGAACCACCAACCAAACAGGAAGGTTTTGATTGATTGAAGAATTTATTAGAAGTTTGCAATAGAAAAAAGTACAGTTTCATGACAGTACAAATCACTGGTACAAGGTCAACTAAAAGGAGATCCTAGAAAGCCGAGGCTTATTTCCACAGGAACCACACTTTAAGGTATAGACTAGAGGTGAGACCTGGTGCTGCCTGAATGCACGCAAGTGCTTGAAGTGCTCTCCTGGATTTACGATGGAGTCATGGTCTAAGATCTTAAAGTCCAGTGGTGTAAAGTAACTAATTACATTTACTTAAGTATTGTACTTACGCACACTTTTGAGATATTTGTACTTTCCTTCAGTATATCCAATTTACAATACTTTTACTTCTGCTCCACTAAATCTCTGATTCAAATATTGTACTTTTTACTCCACTACATTTATATGAAAACTTTAGTTACTAGTTACTTTGTAGATTGATTATTATTACAAAACATAATAATAATATATTTTCCCTACTGTATATTTCGGACATTTGAAAATAGCCGATCTACAAGCTTGTAGATCTGCATAATGACTAATGAGTACTTTCTGCTTTTGTACTTTAAGTGCATTTTGATACCAATTTTTACTTTTACTGAAGTAAATTTTGAATTCCAGACTTTTACTTGTAACAGAGTATTTCTACATTGTAGCATTGATACTATTACTTAAGTAAGCCATTTGAGTACTTTCTCCACCGCTGCTTACACCCAACCAGAACAAAGTGTTTTGAACCGACTAACTGACAGCCATTACCATCCTAAAAGCTCTGCATGCTTGCCCGGCGGGGAAAAAAATCAAAATCAAATGTCTTCAGAAGAGTTTCGGCAGTAACCAACTGTTTTCAAAAGAAAAGTTATGCTTGCGTTACATAACACAGACAATTAGCCACCATGGTGCAAGTTTCAAGCAGAATATAGCTTTTGATCTTGATTCATCATGTCCAACTGTGGCAATTAACCCTGCTGTGGAAAAACCTTTGTGGGTTGGGCTGTCATAAAAAGAGATATTCTGGGACAGCATACACAAATACCTTCCACAATTGTGTGGAGGTGTGCGTGCACACACCCCACACACCCCACATTCTCCATTCTTTACACTTGATTGTATTACCTTAATAAACATTGACATACTTTGTTTCCAGTTGCTAGTTTAAAGTCTTCTTTCAATCACCATGACATGTGTTTTGTTAATGCATATTAAAATTGATAATTGCGACCGAAGGTCGCAGTTTACCATGAGAAACGTCACAGCTTGTCTCTGTGTAGACATGTAGACATGTAGACGTGTATACGGTCTATGGGCAAAGCAAACCCAAAAACCATGACAATGTGTCATCATGCTCTGATGTCACTGTGATGTCAGGGGAACCACTCTAACAGAATGGGTTTGCCACTCTGACATCACGCTCTGGCTTCACTGTGATGTCACACTAACAGAATCCCTTTTATGCCCATATATGGAGTTCCCTGATGTCATCAATATTAATGATGCCCTGTGATAGAGATCCCTGTGATGCCAGGGGGAACAATTCCCTTTTATGCCCATATATGGAGATATGGAGATCCCTGTGATGTCAGGGGAACAAATCCCTTTTATGCCCATATATGGAGATCCCTGATGTCCACAGCCCTGATGTCCACATCACTGTGGCGCGACCTCGCCCTTTAGGGCGCCCAGAGGCGTCTTACTAGTAAAGTAGTGTATGCTGTAAGAGAGGCGTGGCTATAGCTTGATTGACAAGCTACCAACCAATAGCATTTATTGACCCACCCCCCGCTCTGTCCCAACCAATAGAATGCTGGTTTCATTTCCATTTCAGGACAGGGTGTAGAAAGATGGTAGCCTCGCAGGCCATCCCGAGCCACGTCATCACCAATGTGCTTCTGGCTGTTTTGCGAGGCTAGAAAGATGGCGGAATGCACACCCTTGCCAAATAGGCTTCATTTACCGTCTGTGGAGTATATTGGCGTCATGTAGACCATATATTTTTTTACAGTCTATGGTGTGAACATGCTGCTTATACCTGTGTGGCAACTGAAGGTCTGTCTGTGTAGCAGTGTGTCTGTACACCTGCATGCGGGCACATAATATGTGTCTAGACTTAGATTAAGAATTCTATTCGCCTCACGTTAGCTGGACGAGGGCAGGAAGAGGTACATTTTAACCTCTGTCAATCACACACACACGCACGCACGCACGCACGCACGCACGCACGCACGCACGCACGCACGCACACACACACACACACACACACACACACACACACACACACACACACACACACACACACACACGTACGGAGACAGCAAACCAGACATGAACTTATCTGTCTGTCCTATTTTTATTTCTTCTCTCACTTTCATCTCTCACTTTTATCTCTCTCTCTCGCTCTCTCTCTCTCTCTCTCTCTCTCTCTCTCTCTCTCTCTCTCTCTCTCTCTCTCTCTCTCTCTCATTGTCATTCTCTTTGCCTCCCTGCCCTATAGGACGCTAGTTGTGATTCATCTCATGAAAATTCAATTTTCAATTAATTGTAGCGGGCTCAGGCAAAATAACTATCATTCACTATTTCACCTCACTATCTCTGACATAATTATGAGGCATGCATTATAAAATATTGTTGTTGGTATTTTTGTAATCAACTAAATTGATTAGTCTGATTGACCACTCAAGCCCTATTTTATACTTCCTTGTAAAATTATGTCGCAAAAATAGACAACCTCATCGCATTATGTTTTGAGCTTGAGATTGGCTATTGTTGGTGTGGTATTTCGAAATAGATCATGTTTTATTCAAATGTATTGTTTTACAGTAAAATGCATTACATCAATTAGTTTGATGAACTGTTGCATTGCTACTTTAACTCCTACATTTTAGTCCACCTGACCTGACTGCCAAAGCATTGCTAAGATGTGACATAATACATTTCAAGAAAATTAGCTCAGAACATTAGGGGGGAAACATTAAGTATAATCAGCAAAAGTAGCTTTTCTGAAGTATACTTTAACAGTCACCGACAAATGGGCTCAATGAAAAGGCCAATGTGGCTTCCTGATGGTCACCCCAATATGTATACAATACACCCTGACCACCAACATAACGACAGTACTTCCGTATATGTCTGTTTTGTATTACGTTTGGGTTGCTCCAATGGAACTCTTTTCAATATATATATTTTTTGTACATTTTGTATCCGCATTTTTCTTTGGTAAGATTATGTGACCTTGATCCCTATTATTCATTTTGGTCTGCATTCCTTTCTTCTCTATTGCGTGTGGGCGTATACTGTTTTCGCCGTGTGTAAAAGACTGTGATGTGAGATCATCATCAAGTTGATTCTGATTCTGACGCAATTGAGAAATAAATGTTGTACTTTAAGTATGAAATATTTTATGTAACATCAGATACATAGTATGAAGATGTTCATATATGAAATACTAGTAAGACACCTCAGGGCGACATGCGACCTCACCCTAAAGGGCCATCTGGCCAGTTATTTATATCGGACCAGTTACCCATATATGGAAACCCCTGCACGATAGTCAACAATGTGATGATGCAAGTGTGACTCATGATGACATCAGCAATCTCCATATATGGGCATAAAAGGGACATCAAGCCAGAGCGTGATGTCAGAGCGGCAAACCCATTCTGTTAAGAGTGGTTCCCATGACATCACAGTGACATCAGAGCATGATGTCAGAGCGACAAACCCATAGAACCACAGACAAACCCATAGAACCACAGTGTAATGTCTACACACGTCTACACGGACACGGACACGGACACGGACGAGCTGTGACATTTCCCTTTGGTCGCAATTAATTCGCGTGCGTGCGTGCGTGCGTGCGTGCGTGCGTGCGTGCGTGCGTGCGTGCGTGCGTGCGTGCTTGCGTGCTTGCGTGAGTGCGTGCGTGCGTGCGTGCGTGCGTGCGTGCGTGCGTGCGTTTGCCTGTGCGTGTTAATATTTGAACAGGTGGTGGTAACAGCTGGAGGAATGCTGGGTGGGCTGAGGTGTGTTGGCATGTGTGAATGTCGATTGGAAATGGGAGGGTAGTTGTGTGTCCATGTCTGTGTACTGGAGCATAATGTTTGTGTATGTGCGTGGGTGTGGGTGTGTGGGTGTGTCAATGACAATAGACATTTACAAATTCATTCATTCAAATGTCCAAGCTAAAAGTTAAAATGATATGATGGAAGTACTGTAATACTAGTAAGACACCTCAGGGCGAGGTCGCGCCATGTCCTGGCCGTCTGGCCAATAATGTATATCGAACCAGTTACCCATAATATATGGAAACCCCTGGTGCCCATATATGGAGATCCATGTACTGTATGGAGATAGAGCCCAAACATGCTTACTCAGTTATTCATTGTGTGAAAGTCCTATGACGTCTATGACATCTGACATCATACATACAATCCCTTTTATGCCCATACATGGAGATGTCTGTAGAACCAGCCACACAGATATGGGCTGTCTTGGCCATCTGTCATATGGCCAAGACAGATGGCCAAGACATGGATTCTGTTAGTGTGGTATGTGGCCGATGTGGCCTCCATAAATGGGCATTCCCATATGAAGTCCTGTTAGATATGGGCTTAATATTGATGACATCAGGGAACTCCATATATATATCGAGCGGCCATCCCATTCTGTTAGAGTGGTTCCCCTGACATCACAGTGACGTCAGAGCATGATGTCAGAGTGGAAAACCCATAGACCTTACAAAAGTGTACAGGTCCGGACGGACGGCAAGCGTGAAGAAGATATTTGTACATAAACACAGGGAAGTTTCTGTATGTTTTGTGTGTATATATTACCATTGAAATTAGCATGTATTCATGTGTAAACAATACATTTGCTTCAGAAGGTTGAAAAGATGATCCCGCCTGGGGGATGATCAGCGCATTTCTTCGTCATGAATTGTGACATATTATTCCCTTTCTACCAGCCTTAACTCTTATACTGCTTTGAACGTTCCTGTTCGCCCCAATTCTTGAGGTCGAGTAGGGCCAATACGGGCGTTCGTTCGTTTGATGTTTTTTATGGATTATGATAAAATACGTCCTTGCGCAACTTTAGAATGCATAATTGGTCGTCGGTGTAGTTTTGAGGACAGCCGGAAACCTTTCATAAAAAAAAAAAGTAAACAGACTGTCCTGGCTCCGCCTGCCCAGAGCGACTCTGCACCAGCCTAGCTGCCAGGGGCGTCAATTGGGTATGGCAGGGGTATGCAGCTGCCATACCTTGACAGGGGGAAATAATAAAAATGTACTTTTCATCGTGCCTGTTGCTAAGGTATGGCAACATGACTGGTGTCTTCACCAGACACCAGTCATGTTGCCATACCTTAGCTTGTTCTGAACTGACGCCACTGCTAGCTGCTAGCAGCTTTGAGGGACTATATTGTTTTATGCATCGGGCTGTTAGTAGAGAAAGAGAGAGAGAAACGTTGGTAAAAGCGATCATTTTGTCGGAAATCAGTTGTTTTATAGTATTAGTAGTATAGTAATTGTAGTAGGTAGTAGTATTTAGCAGTACTAGAATATTGAGATGTATTAGGCCAACTCAGCCTCAACTTGCTGGTATCATTCCGCCGAAGTGCGACCCTCCCCCCCTGGCCGGAGCAGCAGCCAGCAGCAGAGCAGATCCACGGATAGAAACAAACTTTGTTAGAATTAGGATTACAAACCTACCCGCGTTGGTGACTCAGGACCAGGCAGCGCCCACGAATGGTGGTGGTGGTCGTGATGATGATCATGATGATGATGATGATGAAGAAGAGAAAAAGATCACTGTAGCCGTTGGTATTGAAGATAAAAAGATTGAAGATGGTGCCAGTCGCGAAGAACCGGGGTCCAGAAGTGGATCAAGAGCCTCGTGATATTGTGGAAACCGATCCCGACGGAGCTCGACCCCCGTGTAGGATGGATCCCCCCGCCCGGGGGCTCACATCGCCGCAGCAGCAGAGACCCATGTACCGCCGCCACCGCCGCGAAGAGACAGACGAACTGGGCGATTTGGCCAATGAAGAATGGCTTCCGCGTAGAGACCCCTCGGAGAACAGAGGCCACGATTCTACTGTCCAAAGTAAGACTTCCAATCCAGTGCATGTATGTATTGTATAGTTGTATACTGTATATAGTTGTATACTGTGTGATAACAGAGCATCCGTGTGGAACTGGAAGCCTGGGATGGGGGGATGGTCAGTGATCAGTGAGATAGGGTAACGGTTTTCCATTGCGACGTGTTGCCACTCCGACATTGGGATCCGGTCTAGAGCCCGCCTACTGCATCCGGCTATTTACACGTACACATACATGCAAGAAATGTTTCCGTATCCGGACCGGATCAGTAACTTGATCCAAGCAGTTAGGATCCACGTGCTTGGTTTGTTTTTGTCGCTACTCAGGACACACGTGGAGTTCCTATCACGCGCGTGCACGTACCGCGTGTAGTGTACGTGCACTGCACAGCCTACTAGGATTATTTGATGGGAATTTAGGATTTATTGGCTTAGTTTGTGTGTGCGTGCGTACGATGTGTGTGAGAGAGAGGGAGAGGTTTCTTTTTATCGTCATCATCATCATCATCATCAGTAGCTGATGATGTAGCTTTTCAGTTCAATTCAAAGGAGCTTTATTGGCATGAGAAAACATACGTTTACATTGCCAAAGCAAGTGTTACAAATAAAAACTGTTGAAAATGGGGAACATATATACAGTTGGAGGGAGTACAGCTTTGTGTAAACAGAGCTATGTTGCATTGTGACATTTTATATAGGTATACAGGGTATAAAGGGAATTTCACTGTGACAGTAAATGCATGGTAACTATTTACTATAACTGCATTTTATGTTATATATGAACTTATTGTAAGTCATTTGCTAAATGTCAAAATTGTAAATTGATTTGTTTAGATATAAACTATTTGATATTTTCCTGGCTATGATTTTAGATGATGAGTCGACGATGATGATGAGCCTACTTCTTCATTTCCACATCGTGGAAAAACAAACTTTTTTCTGTAAATCAGACTTAGCACCATGCACATGCTCACATAGACATCAAAGGGGGCTTGAGCCCCTGCCCTTTTATCCATCTGTAAAAAGTGCCCTCTCCAGACCATGAATGCTGTTTTTACATAATTACTATATATATATATATATATATATATATATATATTTGTGTGGTAAGCAGGAAGTGCATAGAATGTTAGAGAGGCAGGGGTTGACATTTCTAAAACGGCCTTTTGATGAAAATAGTAGGCCCCCAACCTCCACGCATTCTGCTGTGACGCGTTGTGAGCTTGAAGGTGTACTATTTTTCATGTATTTTATAGTAATTATGTATTTGTATAATTTACAGATCGACCATGGGCTCGTGTACGAGTTCAGCAGACCCGGTGGAGCCCTTCCGGAGGAGCCTGGCTGGAGTGAAACAGAATGGAGCCCCAGGCCCTGTGCAGGCTGAATGACACACACGCACGCACGCACGCACGCACGCACGCACACACACATATACACTCTGTACTGTAGACATGTAGTGTCACAGTAGTGTCACAGTGAGATAAAGAGAACCCTGAAAGCTGAAGCAGGATTCAGGCTGAAGCCCATGTCACTGTGTCAATGTTCTGCACTGCTCTTACTACTGCTCTTACTTCTCTTACACACTAAAAGTGTGTAAAAAGACACTTTTTCTTGTTTTTATTTTTTGAATTTGTTTGTAAACAACCACTGATCATAGGTGTGATGTTACTGAAGCCAACAATAAAAGGCTAAAGAGAGATTTCTGCCTGAAAATGTATTCTTCACAAAAATGCATTTTTCTCAGCTTTATGTTCTCAAAGAGCTGTTTTTAGGCCACATTCTGCAGCTTCTAGCTAATGAACAGAACAAGATAAAACCTCGAAATCTTTTTCTGTTGCAAAGTAGACATTCTATTCTTCGTTGCCATATAATTGTTGTCTTTATAGTCGAAACCAAATTTCTCCAGTAGGCCTTCAAAGATGAGCGACAATTCTCAATTTAGCTGGCAGTGGATTGAGCTTTTTGTTCAATTCTGTGGCAGTAAAAGAGTTAATTTCCATTCCAATGTTTTATGTACTACACATGCAAATATCATGCAAATCTAGGAATTGAATAGAAAGCAATCAGTGTGTTTTCCTACTTAATTGAAGCATTCAATTATCCTTTGAGTGGAAGCTAGTCAAAAACTTTAATTTAACATGCTCCGCAATGTCCGCTTAATTATGGACTTACAAACCGGGAACACAATTACCACTGATCCACAATGAGACGGAGGCTGATTATGTCCAATCCTATACTGGCAGCATTTCACATTGTAACGCATGCGTGTGTGTGTGTGTGTGTGTGTGTGTGTGTGTGTGTGTGTGTGTGTGTGTGTGTGTGTGTGTGTGTGTGTGTGTGTGTGTGTGTGTGTGTGTGTGTGAGTGAGAGAGCGAGAGAGAGAGAGAGAGAGAGAGAGAGAGAGAAAGAGAGAGAGAGAGCGTGCATGCATGCTTCAATATTACAAACTGGCTTGTTGAAGAGAAAAGCCAGGCAACATCCTTCTGTTTCAGCTGTGATAGCAAGCCTGGCTATGTGGAGGACACGGTGCACGTGCAGTATTTAAATACCATTTAATTGTACTGTACACAAAATGTGTGTGTTCGTACGTGCGCATGCATGGATGTGCGGGTGCGGCTGCGAGTGTGTGTGTTTCTAAAAGGATAACCCCAAAAAGTCCTGGGGACATTCCATTGTGGTCCTACTGTATGTATTCAATTCATCAATATACAACATGTAGCATACACAATTATCACGTAAATCCAAATACTATACAGTATCTACAATAGCAATTTAGTCAGACCCACAATTAGCCAGCACAAAAAAAAAGAAGAAGAAAAAACTTTCACGAGAAGAAACGGCAAACAGAACCTGGCTCTAGGTGGGCAACCATCTGCCTTGATTGGTTGGGGTGAGAGAGAGAGAGAGCGAGAGAGAGAGAGAAAGAGGAAAGATGGAGAGGGAGAGATGCAAAGCAATAAAAATAACAGCTATATTGCCCGCAGCCATAATCCATTGGAAACCGTGGATTCGCAGCGGGGGTCCGTAATCACAATCCACAGAGATCCTGTGAGATGAGGAGGCACAAAAACCCCGGGGAAGAAGTCGAGTTAGAACATTATTTTATGGGACATGACTGTTTGCAGATGGCGAGGGAGGGGAGGAGAGAGAATCTCGTGAGCCATTATAGTCCCCCTTGCAGTCTGAATGAGTCCCAACCAAACAAGATTTTTTTTTCCTGCTTCGGGTGGGCAAAAAACCCCAAAACAGATTCACTGAAATATCGCGATTTTTAATGCCACACCATATTAAAATCGAATCGTAAAGTTCAGAATCAATTTCAAAATCATGTCAGAAAGACTGACATACCGTACGTTGTGTAAGTGTTTATAATTGTTTAAAAATGTTCTAGTGCATAAATAGCAAAATAACTTGGGGGGGGGGGGGGGGGGGGGGGATCTCAATAAATCGCAACATTGTTGAATTGCGGAAATGCAATTTAATTAAGAAATACAATATAAATCGAATTGGCACGCTAGGTATCGAGATCGTATCAAATCTGGAGGTAAGTGAGTCGCCTTTTTGTTAGTTACCTGTATAGCCTGACTGCCTGAGCAGACAAGCAAGCGGGTTGGCATATGTATCTGGCATAAGCTTACCGCAGCATAAGTTAGGACTGGTCCAAGGCAAACCTGAGCAGCCCTAACTGTGAACTAGGGATGGGACAATATAACAATTTCATATCACGATTATTGTGAGAAAAGAAATTGCGATTTACGATATTATCGCGATAATCAAAATCCTTTATCCTGGGGCGGATTGTTTGCCAAAAAATAGCAGATCAGTTATTTTTGGGCAAAGACATTTGATAGAGTGAAAAAGGACTGTATCAAGTATGTAGCCTATATTATAAGTACCTTTTACCAATTATAGAGGGTTTAACCCTCTAAGGCCCACTGTTGTAATATTACAACGTTTGTATTTTATCCAAAAAAAGGTTTAAATCATTTTATTTTAGCTCCCCCTACCACCCAAACATCACCATTGGATTCTATTGTTTGGTATTACAAAGCCATTGGCCACAATATTTGCATATAAATACCCCCCACAGGGGCTGACATTCACACCCGCCACACCCGCTGAAATTCCAGAGTTTTGACGAACAACATCTCACTTTTTCATGGAAGCTATTCCTCACAAAAACATAAATAAAATGCGTGTACTATTTTTTTTGGTGATCATTAGAATGTCTAGAACATGTACATTTGTTATTATTGTGAAAAATATCCCCCATATGTAAATTAGAGCATGATTTATGATTTATGATTTATGGCTATAAAACCTTACAAAAACATTTTTTTTAAAACATTACATTTTTCTCTTATTAGGACTCCTACAACACCATCTGATTTTTTTCAATTTTTTATTTCAAGTATTTCTATATTTGGGCCTTAGAGGGTTAAGTGGTACCAGATATGCAGCTCGGCAAATAAAAGGTGAATTTATCCAAGTGCATGACAGAGGACGATATCACGATACATTAAATCTCCGTGATACGATTATCGTGAGTGTTTTTTATCATGATAAACGAGGAAGGCGCTCTCCATTCCGACATGTCGCCACTCCGACATTGACTTCTTATTGCGGAGTGGCGACACTTCCATAGAGGTTAAGTTTAGGGTTAGAGATAGGGTTAGTGTCGGAATGGAGACCTGTCGAAAAGGAGACATGTCGGAATGGAGACATGTAGTCGATAAACGATAATATTGCGTATTGTCCCATCCCTACTGTGAACTTTATCAAAAGGGAACGTTTTAAGTTAAATGTAGAGAGGCTGCCTGCCTTCCAGACTGAAACTTGAAGAAGATTGCGCAGGAGAGGAGCCTAGTTGAATGTGCTGCTCACTTTTTCCTTTTGGACATTTTAGCAGCTGCAAGTAGGCCTGCATTATTTGAATGTAGTCTTCTAGTAGGATAATAGTGTGCAATGAGCTCTTTAAGATTCAGTTCTGCCCGGTAACCTCCTCCCAGTTGGATGTGCCTAAGGATGTGCAGTGATGGAAGTACTCCCTTTTTTTTTTACTTAAGTAACAGATTCAATACTGGAATTAGAAAATTAGAAACTAGAAACACTCTGTTAGGGAACGGTCACAGCACACTTTTATTCTACCTATGAGGACGGATTCTGCCAATGCATTTCAATGGGATTGGAGAAGCTTTTTGCAGAAGCAAACGGTTCCATTCCCATTGAAATGCATTAATTGGCAGAATCCTCCTAATACTGTAGGTCGGATAAAAGTGTGCTTTGTCCATGCAATTACAAGTTAAAATCTGATATAAAAAATGTCAAGATGTATAAAAATCTTTTGAAAATAGCTAATTATATCAAGGGCTGGTTAATGTATGTTTTAGTTACTCTAGTTACTTCAAAGTAACTACTAGTGTAGTAACCAAAGTTTTCAAATAATTTTAGTGGAGTAACAATGACAATATTCGCCTCTGGGATGTATTGGAGTAAGTATTGAACATTTGAGCTATTCCGTTAAAGCAAAAACATTTACAGCACAGTACTTGAGTAAATTTACTTAGTTACTTTCCACCTCTGGATTTAGCCTTTCTAGATGACCAAACCACCTCAATTAATTCTATATGTCAAGTAGCAGCAGCTCTATTTCATGTCCCTCATGGACGACTGAGCTTATCACCTTATACCTATAGGAGATACCAGTCACCCTCGTGAGAAGAAATCCCATTCAGTCGGCTAACCCTAACTCTAACCCTTATTGAATAAAGGTACGATAAAAGAGCTTCTGTGGGGAAAACCATTAGATGTTCAATTTCAGCGCCATCTGCCAGAACGATATGGAGAGTGTGGTTTAAAACAGTGGGTGGGTTTATTTAATACTCTGCGAGAAACCAATTGATTCTAGTAATGAGATAAACGCAGGCTATAATGAGCTAGCGTCACATGTGTATTAAAATGGTCTAATGCAATTACTCTGTCAGTACTAAGCATTAACCTGATAGAAAAGAGTTGACGTTGACTCAAGGAATTTGATTAGCCTAATAATCATATGACTCGGGGAGTGGATTTATTTAGGTTAATATATCGTTGTTGTCGAGTGGAAACCTTGTATGTCCAAAACCGTTTGATTTGTATTTATCATTTTAAAAATGATTTAAACTAGTGAAAACAGCCGATCTACAAGCACACAACGCCTCGCACCTCGAGGCGTTGTGTGCTTGTAGATCTGCTGTTTTCACTACTTTTGTGCGACGGCCTTGTATGATGAAGCAGGGCTTTACTTTGCGAAAAAATTAACAAATTTGAAACTTGGAGATACGAGGTTTCTGCCCGACAGTGACGTTATTCATTCTTACCTAGCCATGTTCCAGGAAGACACAAATTGGTTGATAAAGTCTGATATTAAGTGTCCACATTAAGTCATTGTGTGTGTGTGTGTGTGTGTGTGTGTGTGTGTGTGTGTGTGTGTGTGTGTGTGTGTGTGTGTGTGTGTGTGTGTGTGTGTGTGTGTGTGCGTGCGTGCGTGCGTGCGTGCGTGCGTGCGTGCGTGCGTGCGTGCGTGCGTGCGTGCGTGTGCGCGCGCACGCACGCACATGCGTGAATTGACATAAGGAGGACAGTTAGTCTAGACGCTTGTGTCATTAAGCTGTTGTGTTCAGAATTATGTTTGGTTATAAAGCAGATAGCTTAAAATATTCAGGATATTGATATGGAAATATGAAAACACCAAGACGAGTTATGTTTTCACTTTCAGTTATAATCTATTTTACAGCCACACAAAATCTCGAGTGAACAAAATAAACCTCCTCGTTGCATGTATAATTCAGGAAGAGAGGATTATTCAGCTGAAAATACTAAATGCAGAGGCCAACTTTTTTTTTTACTCTCACGTTCCCGGGGCCGGGGCCAGAGCGACGTGTTTACAGCTCAAAGTCAAAATTCACATCTGTTCATCAATAAACTATAGTGTAGCTTCCTGACAAACCCAGCACTGTGGACTATACCACGCACACATAACCGCATCAGGTGATTGGGGTAAATTGAGCGTTACCAGAAATGCTTCAACTAGCCCAGCTGCATGAGGCCTCAAAATGGAAGCAAATGAACCTCTGGTCAAGGTCTATTTGAACCTGTCATTAGGAGCTACAGTACATGTTAACGACGTGCCTCGTGACACCTTGATTGTCTCATTCTGACATGATGAGCTATCCTGAAGGTCAGTGGTTCTCAACCTGGGGGTCCCCAAATTATTTTGGGGGGTCCCCAGATGATTAATGTGCAACATTGTTTTCTCAACAAACCAACATAAAGTTTAAGTGTATGCACTTTTCCAAAGTGTCAATTTAAGGGCTTTTTAATACCTCTAAAATGAGAAATTAGCCAAATTGTCAAATAGAGGCAGAAATTGTGAAAATAGCAGATCTACATGCTCACAACGCCTCATAACGCGAGGCGTTGTGAGCCTGTAGACCTGCTATTTTCACAATAGAACCGTGTTATACAAAATATAATGCCTCAACTCTTAGTGCTCGTCAGGGTGGGGGGGTCCCCAGTTAAAATATGATTATTTTGGGGGTCGCGGCCTGAAAAGGTTGAGAACCACTGCTGTAGGTTCTGCTTATCACACAACCCCCTGGACACAGGAAGGCTGGACACTGGGACCCAGTCTCAATGGAACTGTGTCCAATATTAAAGTTGGATCTCCTTATTGAGCGATCATAGAAAACTCCATAAGCCCTGTCCAGGTGTGTTGGTTCGATCCCTGGCACCACCAACTCAGTGTATGAATGGCATGTGTGAAGCGATGGCCGTTGGCACTGCAGTTGCTGTATGATTGCCGCTCTGTGGATTTGTCTCTACTTATAGCTTATAGCTGATAGTATAGGCTCCACCTCAGCATTCCATCTCCCAGGGGTCTAGCACATTAGGGGCGGCAGGGGCTCAGGGGTAGAGTTGCCATCTTAGAACACGGAGGGTTCCCGAAAGGTTCCCAGTTCGATCCCGGGCTCCCCCAGAGTTAGTGTTGAAGAGTCCTTGAGTAAGACTCTGAACCCCTAGTTGCTCCCGCTGAGCAGGTTGGTGCCTTGCATGGTTTCCTCCTCCATCTGTGTATAAATGTGTGTGTGAATGTAAAGCACAATTTCTGTAAAGCGCCTTGGATAAAGGCGCTATATAAATGCACCATTTACCATTGTAACAGGGATAGACTCCCGTGTTCTGATTTATAATGACCATAAGCCTCTTGACTTACTTATAATATGCTTATATGGACCCTATAAGCCGACCTATTATGGAATGAATAGTGCAGAGGGAGAAAAGCAGGGTGCCTATACTGCCCTACAAAGGCAGAACGCAGTAACTACATTTTTGGAAAAAAATGAGTTAGAATAAAAAATGAACTCCTTGATGTCTGTTTTATCTTGTGATAAAGTTTCAGAGTGAAATTTTGTTTAGTTTTAGAGAAAAAACGTTATAAAAATTGCAGTAACTACAAAACATGCACCAAAACCAAGGCAGAACGCAGTAAGTGTAGTTACTGCGTTCTGCCTTGGGAATGGGAACACTTTTTTTTCTCCCCCATTTCGCGCCGTAGCTTGCATCCCCGCGAAACGTCCTCAAACCTTTTGTTCCCCATTCCCCGCGAAACTCTCCTTGAGCATAAATAACCTACTACACATCCATCAAGAAAGATGTCACTATCCAGGGGACAGATAATGGTGGAACTGGCATTAAAGAGAAAATATCCAGGTAGGTTTAACATGACATTACTTCATTTAGTTATATTTTAGAACCAATCATTCACATCACATGCTCGAATGGTGTTTTTTTACAATACCTGTTAGTGATGATCTGCTCCATGAAAGCTGTGGCATAATCCTGTGTAGCCTTTAATGCAGTGGTTCTCAAACGTTTTCATTAATTCAACTACAATAGAACCAAATAGAACCAAATGGACCCTGACGGGTCCATTTGGTTCTATTTGTACACACTCTGAGTCACAGACCCAGGGTCCGTTTGGTTCCTAACTATCATTTAGCTCGGGACCCCCTGGAACTCCCTTAAGGACCCTGGGGGTCCCCCGACCCCACTTTGAGAAACAATGCTTTAACGTGATCATTGATCGGCCGATGCCGTCATCTTTGTTGTTTGTCCACTTGTTAATTAAGTTAATCCAACCGGTCTCGAAGGGTTTCATGTAATGATCACACAAAAAAGCAAGCAGCAAGAATGATCTCTGTTGGTCTGTTGATTTGTCTGCTGCTGTACAGAATGTCACTCTCCCCAGCTAGCAATAAGGCAGCGTTGCTACTGACGTGACGCTGGTGTTTAAAGACGTGAAGTGACTTTCAAATGCCATTACAGAATGTTGGCAGGCCAACGATCTATTCTGTGAAAAATCCATTCCTTTAAATCCTTTCGGTTTCACCATACTTTGTCCGTCAGCTTTCTGAAGTTAGTCTTGAGGTATATTTTTCCCTTGAATTACTAGTTAGGCATAATGCATTTTCCTCATGGTACACCACGGGAAACACAGCACCTGCCTAACAGTTTTACTGTAGGTAAAAATGTACCTTTGTCAAGACAACGAATGCAGTGTAGCTTTTCAAAATGTTAACCCTTCACTGACACATTCAGAAAACATAATGTTTCAGGCACAGTGGTGTAAAGTAACCAAGTAGATTTACTCAAAACATGTAATTGAGTAATTTTGAGGTTAATGGTACTTGACATTTCCAATACTTTTACCTCTACTCCACTGCATCTAGGTTACCAATATTTTACTTTTACTCCTGTTTGAAAACTTTAGTTACTAGTTACTTTGCAGATATAAATTGTATCATAAAAGATACATTAACCACTTTAGCCCTATTTTATACCTTGACTATTTGACAGTGTCAGTACTTATGTCAGTACATTTTTTCACCACTGATCAGGCATACTATTATATTGAATGAATGAATGAATAAATGAATAAATAAATAAATAAATAAATAAATACATAAATAAATAAATAAATAAATACATGAATACATGAATACATGAATAATTAAATACATATTATTTCATTGCAGTGGTACAAGATCTCCAAAGTTCATCAAAGAAAACCCCTCAACCCCCCAACCAGACTTTGAATGAATTGTTTGCATCACTCCAAGAACAATTTGTGCCTGATGATGTTCCTGCAGTGCCTGAGACTGAGGTCATTGAAGACCAGGAGCCCACCCACCCTCATAGCCATGTGGAGGAACCAGGGCACAACCAGAAAATACCCAAGATTGGGAAGCCATGCAGTTCAACATGCCGCAAAAAATGTTGGACAAAATTCCACCAAGAAAGGAGGGAAATAATACATGCTGCATACTGGGCAATGTCCAATGCACAGAGGAAGGACTTCATATTTGCCGGAGTGAGTCAACGCCAGACCAAGCGTTTAACATCTGGTGGTCCCAGCAACCGCACAAAGTCCTTGTCCTACCATCTTAAAAATGATAAGGGCCAATCACTAGCCGTCTGCAAGCCATTTTTCTTGTCAACACTGGGATACAATCCCAAGAATGACAGAATCATCCAGACAGTTGTTGGAAAGTGCTCCCCATCGCGCCTGACAGCCCCCAGTGATGGCCGTGGAAGACATCCCCCAAAGAATAAAATAAACATGAGCCCAATCCAAAAGCACATTGCCTCGTTTAATCCTACAGTTAGCCATTACAGAAGAGAACATGCCCCCAATCGAAAATACCTCCCAAGCGACATAAGTGTGCAGCTGATGCACAACGAATTTGCTAAAAACCAGTCATGTTCATACGAAACATACCGGAAGGTGGTGAAGAGCAGCAACATCAGCTTCACTAAGCTGGGAGAGGAGCAGTGTGAGCATTGTCTCCAGCATGAGGTCCATGTAAAGGCTGAACACAAGGCTTTAATCCAGGACACACAGGACCCCACTCCAGACTGCTCCACCTGCAAAAAGTGGGAGGACCACAAAGAAAGAGCAGCAAGAGGGAGGCATCACTACAAACAGGATGCAGAAAAAGAACAAAGTGACAACCTGTCCATTCGCAGCGTGGACCTGCAGAAGGTGATCATGCTACCCCGAATGCCAGGGGTGAAGACAGCAGTCTTCACGAAAAGGATCTCGGTTTTCCACGAGACCTTTGCCACAGTTGGCAAGAAAACAGGAACAAAGAAGAAAGCTATATCTGTGATCTGGCATGAGGGGATTGCTGGGAGGAAGGCAGAGGAGGTGGCATCTGCCTATGCATGTGCTCTGCAAAAAGAACGTGATGTCCCTCATCTTGTCCTGTGGATGGATAATTGCACAGCACAGAACAAGAATTGGTGCCTCCTGACAACACTCGCTATTATGGTGAACCACAACTCAAACAGCACTGAAGACATCACACTCAAATATTTTGAACCGGGCCACACCTTCATGAGTGCTGACAGTTTTCATCATGGAGTGGAAAAAGAGATGAAGAGGCGACCTGGGGGTGTTGTCCTTGATTTCCAGGAGTTCAGCAATGTAATTGCCACCTCTAACTCTGGTAAAGTGGAAGTGGTGGAAATGCAAAATGAGGACATCCGAGCATGGAAAGCAGGGCACTCCATGACCAAGCTGAAGAATGTGCCTCACTTGGCAGAGATGGCAGAGATCCAGTTCCGGAGAGGATCAAGGTGCATGTGGGTGAAGCTCTCCCACGATCAGGAGGAATTCACACCACTGGACTTCCTCATGAAAAAGACCACTCTTGACATCCCTAAGCATCTCAGGGAAGCAATGAAGGGTGTTGGGATGCAGAAAAAGGCGGATATCCTGAAAAAACTCTGCCCAATGATGCCACCAAACCGCCGGGTGTTTTGGGAAAGTCTCGCTGAAAATGCTGAGGATGAAGAGTGAGCTGAGCGTCAGTCAAAGAATCTGACATGAAACGAAACACATGATAAAATAACAACAGCAAAAACAAAACAAAAGCAAACAAAACTGTACATATATGTTTGAATGAATAATTCTTCTTTATTTATTTACGTATTATTTATTTATCTATCACATGTATTTATTTATGTGTTTATTTAAAACAACACAGCAGAAACAAAAACAAGACAAAACAAAACTGTGCACATGTTAAATGAATACTTCTGCTTAATTATTTATGTATTTATTTATGTATTTTTTACATGTATTTATTTGTGTATGTATTTGGATAAGTATTTATTTAGTTATTGATGACTAATATTATTAGTAGTGTTTCCTTCAAGTTTTACTATAATCCTCAAGTTAGTTATTCTGTAAGTTATTATTATTAGTCATAGCAATGGTATTAATAGTATAATTTGAGAAATATATCAATTTAGATTACACAATTTGAGAAATATATCAATTTAGATAACATTAAATGTAGTTTTTGTGCAATTTAACATGTTATCAGAATAAACACATTTTACTGTGATTCAATGTGGCCTTGAATTTACTTACCGTGTTAGGGAATATATATATCTAGAAGTAACTATGTCTCACTATGTCATCCTTGGATGAGTCATACAGCAACTTGAGAAAAAGGTTCAATTCAATTATATTAAGACTGAAATATGGCATCACTATTAAAATATAAATTTGTCTAGACTTAAACAAATATGCACAATTCATAAGTATAGTTGATACATACTATTAAATATGATCAGAACAACACCAAAAACAACAATATTGTAGTTACTGCACTTTGCCTTTGGATTGGTATCAGAGCCATGTAGGCAATGCAAAGGCAGAGTGCAGTAACTACGTTTTGGGGGTCAAAGGTCAAATCAGCCATTTTGATTTTTGGCCATGAGAATTACCTCATGAATACATGCATAAATAAAGTAATATCACTTGTATACCTATAACCCATTTTGCTGGCCAGTTGAAACACTTTGAAGTCAATTATCTCAGTTTCACCTTGAGCGTAGTTACTGCGTTCTGCCTTTGTAGGGCAGTATAGCATAGAGTCAACTAGGCCAACTAGGAACCACAAACAGACATGCAGTATGAATACAGTACAGTACAGGCCTGTAGTTAGTTAGTCATCGTTGCCTAATGGATTACAATATGTGCAGAATCAAACAGCCCTGGGATTTGTGTACATTGCAGCAACCCCATTATGTCAATGTTAACATCAAAAATAATAAAGTATTTAGAGAATACAGCCGAGTGCTCAGTCAGTCAATGGCAGAAATACAAACTGAAGGGACCAGCATGATAGTCTATCTATAGGACCAGTCCACCATGGTTTATGTTTTTTACGCCATGCTGTGTAGTGCTTAATGTTCAAAAACAACACCCTGGGAACACATTGTGCCGCTCATAAAAGCTGCGTGCTGAAAGGATGCACCCATTATCTAATGATAAAACAATAAGACCACCGTAAGCTTTTCTTTTTATTGCGTTTTGAAAGTATCCCGCTTGAAAACACTGAGGTGGACTCTCATAATGGCGTAATACATAATTAAACGTCTCTGTGCTCTTTACTTTATTCCTGTGAGAATTTCTTGAGCAAATGTTTTATATAACATGGACCATATAGATGTAAAATGATGGATAGGTCATTAAGCACCCGACCTCCATATCGTCACTGTCGGGCAGAAACCTTGTATCTCCAAGTTCTTTCGTAAATCAAAGCCCCGCTTCATCATACAAGAGTGTTGCACAAAAGCAGAAAATAGCAGATGTACAAGCACACAATGCCTCGCAACTGTGAGGCGCTCTGTACTTGTAGATCGGCTATTTTAACTACTTTAACACGTTTTTAAAATAATAATAAAAAAAGGAACGGTTTTAGACATACAGTACAAGGTTTCCTCCCGACAACAACGATATACACATATTATAACAGACACAAACCTGCATTGCTGGGGCACCTGATGATGATGATTATGCTATGGATACCATAACCTAGTGTTTCTCAAAGTGGGATCCAGGGACTCCTTACTCCTTAAGGCAGTGGTCCCCAAACCTTTCAGCTCGAGACCCAAAATAGAAATTTGATGTCTCCCTGGGACCCAAACCAGTGAAAACAGCAGATCTACAAGCTCACAACACGTTGGGATGTGACATGTTGTGAGCTTGTAGATCTGCTCATTTCAGGCTTCTTAATCCTTCCAAGTCAGCCGTCCCACCAGCGATCCAAAATTGCATTATAAAACAAAATGCCAGACGCCAGAGGGTTAAACTATCTATAGGGGTAAAAAATTTGCTCCCAACCGGATTCTGAAACACAGAAAATGGTATTGATCCCAGGCCAGAGTCGTACAGTAGCAGCCATAGTCTGGGGGTGAAGATTTGCCCCTCACAGCGCCCTGCAGCGCAACACGCTGTGAGATTTAGATTGGCTATTTTTGGCAAAGGGATTTGGTGTGGGGAAAAAAAGGAGCGGCAGACCAAGTCTAGAGGTCTGGGGGCCCCCGGTCAACTGGTTTAAACAAGGTCTAAGTGGTAAACTCCTCTTCCGTGTTTCTTATGGAGGCCAGGTACCCATGTTTGTCTCATACTGCTGACAAAGTATTTTCAAGCTGAAAAGAGCTCCATCGCCTGTGATGTTACCGGAATTGGTGACCTATCGAATTCTGTAACTGAAACGGTGGCTGATTTAATCTTATCAGCAAGTGCACCGTGAAATAACGATTCAACCTTTTCACCTTGGACCCATGAAACACGTCGATGGGATTTCATGCATGCCTGCTGAAGTGGGAAATCAGCAAACATCCTCAAGGATTTGGTTGGTTTCGGTGTATCATTGGCGTTCTGACAAACTGCCCTAGGAGAAAGACAGTAACAGTGCAAAATACTAGGAGACAAAATAGGCTTAATCATGAATGCCTCATGACATGCCTGCTGTCTATAGACAGCAGACGTTTTCCACAACTATAGTTGTGGAAAACGTACATACATGTTGTAAATGTGAAAAAGTATCAATACTGCAATGTAGAAATACTAGGCTGCACCCACACCAAAGTATGGTCGCAGCTGATAAACTATTTTTGAGCGCGGCTGACTAAAAACGCAGAGAGCGCATTCTGTCCCAAAGCCTGTGACGCACCTGTCACTTACTTCCAGGACCCTCCCCATTCTGCCTTCGATTCACCCGATTGGACAGAGGGTGAAAACCGGAGAATTTGTCTGCTCCAGCATACACGCGGGCCGCGGCACGCAGATATCCTCTACTGGCATGAAACCGCTCCATTCCCATTTAAATGCGTAGGTGGAATGGGGATTCCACTCTCATAGGTACTTTGGTGTGGGTGCAGCCTTACAAGTAAAAGTCTGGAATTAAAAATCTACTTGAGTAAAAGTACAAAAGTATTGGTGGTATCAAAATGTTCTTAAAGTACCAAAAAAAGTAGTAAAATGTTTGAAACTAACCAATGTTGAAAATTGGGCTAAAGTGGTTCATGTATGTTTTATAATATAATACTTTATTTTTGCAAAGTAACTAGTAACTACATTTTTCAAATAGTCGTAATGGAGTAAAAGTACAATATGTACCCCTGAGATGTAGTGGAGTAGAAGTACCGGTACTGACAATTGTAAATACTCAAGTAAATTACAAATACCTCAAAATTATACTTAAGTAAATCTACTTAGTTACTTTACACCACTGCTGCTTTCTCTGCAATGCAACTTCCTCCAAAGCTTCTCATTCGTCTTCTTTAGTGAATTCTCTGCAGCACTGTTACTCTCTCTCTTCTTCTAGCTGACCAGTGGACTGGAAACTCAAATGTGGAGAAATTAAACTTTGGCCATGAGAACAAGTGAAAAGAGATTTAATCAAATAAATTAAAATGGAGAGATGAGACAGAATGAAAAGAACGTGCGATAATAGCACAAGGCAGTGAAATAAAGAAAGGCAGTCTTGTGATGAAGTATTTTCAGAGATAAAGTCTCTGCACATCATTTATACTGTGTGTACATATTTCCTTTTTTTGATGACTAGGCAATTACCGCCTCGCGATCGGTCGACCTCGCCACCTCGTCTTCCTTTGTTGCTTTTTTCTCTCTTTTGTCTCCACTTTGCCCTCCTTCGCCTTTATCCCTGCCCTCATTCTATCTCTCATTTTCACTCCTCTCTCTCTCTCTGTCTCTCTCATCCCCTCTTCCCTGCTTTTTTTTTTTTTTTTTTTTGCGCCATGGGATACTTTGCCGATCTCAGCAGAATGCCATCGCGTGGCCTACCCATAATCCCCTTGTTTGGCTTCTTGCTGCCGTTTTCATCATCGCATGAAATCAATGTTTAATTATCCGGTGACACACCCCCCACCCCCAGCCCCCCGCCCTCTACCCCCCCACTGCTACGCCGCACCCACTTACCCCTCTCTTCATCCATTCAGCCGCCCCTTCCTAGATCTCCATGGAGCGAGGGAGTAATTAAAATGATTCATGACAGACCTCGAGAGGGAGAGAGAGAGAGAGAGATACAGAGACAGAGAGAGAGAGAGAGAGAGACGAGAGAGAGACGAGAGAGAGACGAGAAAGGAGAGAAGATATACAAAGACAGAGAGAGGCATACCGAGGAGGAAGTGAAGGGGAGAGGGAGGGAAAAGGGGAGGGGAAAGATAAAGAGAGCGATAGTGATCCCAGAAGCATGGGAAGGGGAGGATAGGGCGGATAGGACAGTAAGGGAGGGGAGGAGAGTATGAAAGGAAAGCATGGAGCACCACACTGGCTGGCTGGCTGGTCGTCGACTGCATCATCTCAACGCCCCTGGCTGGAATTTTGCCCTTAACTGTCTTGTTTCCTGTCTCCCCGTTGTCTTCAATAAAGCAATAACATATGAAATATACGGTATATACATTATTCAATAAATTAATCAATATTTAGAGGAGAATTCAGATGATGAGTTATGCCTGATTGGTACTTCAACGGCCGATCTATAACCGATCGATAAGTCACATCATGTGTTTTGAGCTTATAGTATGGCTATTTCCGGTACGTGTTGCTTTGAAGCTGAAGTATAAATAAGGCTTAAAGGGATATTTCACTTTAAAACATGTGGGTCATTCCATCGTCTACTCTACACGCTTTTGTGAGCACCCTGGACAGTTTTTAATGATTCATTCAGTATTTAGATATACTCATTTTATCAGACATGCCCCATTGTAACCTTAAACTCCCTTTTAACCATGATAGATTCATTGAAAACACTCATCCTTTCCATTCTGTTGACTCATACGGTCCTCCTAATACGTGAGGCAGCTGTGTTTTTTTCAATTACTTTTTTCATTTATTTTTTATATTGTGGCTAATAAAAAAAGAAAGAAAAAACTAACGAACCCCGGCCGTAGTGATCTATAGCCATGCTGCCCTACTGACTGAGCTAGCGAAACCTGGCTACCGAAGCCTACTTTCTTTTGTGCTTTTATCTTTGACAACGTGGAAGCCCCCTTTTTTTTGCTTTTTTCTTTGACAACGTGGATTCTAACGACCACCTAACCCTAACCCAAACCCTAACCTTAACCTCAGTAAAACTATGCCTAACCCTAACCCAAACCCTAACCTTAACCTAAGACGCAGTGGGGGTGAGAATGTCTTCCCGTCCGTCTTCCCGTCCGCTCGTCTTCCTCACAGCCCGTCCTCAATCGCTAGCTCCCCGTTCTCACTCGCCAGCTCCCGCTCACACATCAGTGCGCATCTGCTTTGTCGTCCGGGACGAGGACGACAAGAGTGAGCGGCTCTTACTGCTTGTTTGGACCTGTGCATTTTCATGTTTAATATGTTTATTCGTTTTTCATCTTTGCACAGATTAATTCAGCATAAATGATAATGGGTTTAGTGTGTAATCCTATTAGTGTTATTATGAAACAGAGTAGAAGGTTTGGACAAACATGACCTTGTGCATAATTGTTTCTGATTTAAATGCTGCTATGAGATTTAATATAGTTACATGTTATATTAAGACCAAAGGAGGCATTGTCCTAATGTAATTTAATTGATCTCAACGAGTTCCTTTTAATACATAATGTAATACATAACATCTTTTTTTTTAACAAACTTGGGAGTTTTAGTTAAACCAGAAAGTAACAAGAGTATAATTTCAATATACAAAGAATGCCCCTATACACTCAATCAGTGTTTGCAATGATGCAAAGTTTTGTGTTACATTAATGTCAGTGGAAGTAGCTTACCATGGAAGGGATAAACAGAGCAATACTACAACCAGACACTGAATTCCCACCCTGTCTGGAGCAGTGTTGACATTGGATCAGCTTAACAGAACTATAGGCTGTTTTACACTGTCCTGTTTGCATGCTGGATCAGACGTATCTTTAGGGTAAATGTTAAGAAAATGCTTAAGTCTGCTTCAATCTGTCTTTGTTGAGGTTGGACTATAAATGACTATACATACACAAATATTGCTTTACTACCCACCAGCTGCACAGCTCTAAGGAGGGTAGTATCAGGTGGTTTTTGGTTAAACAATTGCAAACAGCATGCTGTATATTTTTCCATATACTGTCTGGATTGCCATTGACTTAGTTTTTCACCTCTCTCTCTCTCTCTCTCTCTCTCTGGACGATGAACCTTTCTGCACTGTAGTGGAGTATGCATTAGACTTTAACATCAAACCTAGCATTCGTCTAAAATCAATGAAACATTTGTGAATGTCTTGTACAATTAGACATTATGTCTACTTATTTAATTTAGAATAACATATTGTGACAAGTTACCAACCAACATACGGTACATCTGTTTAACTGGCATCTATCAAAAGAATATTGTGTGTGTGTGTGTGTGTGTGTGTGTGTGTGTGTGTGTGTGTGTGTGTGTGTGTGTGTGTGTGTGTGTGTGTGTGTGTGTGTGTGTGTGCCTGCGTGCGTGCGCGTGCGTGCGTGTGTGGAGGGGGGTGATATACTGTGAGAACATCACAGATGGCTCGTGACATGATGAAGAACATGTCTGTGGTTGCAGCTCATGTTGTGAACATGATTGGAACACATGAGATCGATGAAATGCTGCATGGATGATTTGGGTGTCATGGAAGGCATTCATTTCCCATTTATATTATATACCTTGCACTGTAGATATGACACCAATCACCTCCTTTCCATCCTTCTCTTCCTAACGGGCTTTTCAGTCGGTGACTAACACGCAGGCTAGTAATGAATTTTCACTGAGAAGGGAGTGTTCAGGAAGGGGTTTGTCGGCAATCTGACAGGTTTAGAGAGAAGTGGGTGTGCCAGGACCCAGATAAATTGTCTGCCCGGGTTGCTCAAGGTCATGGGTTCGATCCCCTGCACCACCAACTTAACATGAGTAGCTAAGCTGTACTGGGACCTGATGGTAGATGTGGCGCTCCACCTCAGCATTCCATCTCCAGCACATTAACGCACCCTCGGCTGTTATTGACAATAAGCCTCTCCGGCCTACTTACCTGCTGTCTGCCTGCATCAAGAATTGTGTTATTTTTTTACATGCAATATGCTTAGAAACACATTTATGAGGGGTGCTGAGCGACCCTGACGACCCAAGTGGGCACTCGGGCATAATGTCGCTCCCTGTGTGAAAGGGAGAACTCTGTTCCTTGCTCACTGCATTGGGTCCTCTCTTTTTATTCTTTGTTCTTTATTCATTCGGATCCCAATTAGCAGCCACCAAAGTAGCAGCTACTCTTCCTGGGGTCCGCAACAAACATAACAAATTAACAATTCATATTATCAAATTTAACACAGCACAATAACAACTTGTACAGTCTTGCTAAAAACATTTCAAGACAATAAGAAAAAAAAAAAAAAATCATGACAATCCATTATATTACAGATCAGTCCTCTAGCTCTGTCTCTCTCTCACACTCCATTAACTGAACATATTCCGCACGCACGCACGCATGCATGCACACACAGAGACTAATAAATGCCTGCTGTCTTATGAACACCAGTCCAATGATCTGATATTGGTCTTATATTCTTCTAACAGTGCACTTTGTTACGCCAATCAATACAATCAGCTTTTAGAAGCTATTGTGGTCATCGACAGCCTTTCTCTCTCTCTCTCTCTCTCTCTCTCTCTCTCTCTCTCTCTCTCTCTCTCTCCTCCCATCCACTTCACTGTCTCTCTAATATCAATCTATCTGTCGATTGCTCTTGTAATCCATTTGACCCCGTTAAGATTCCCTGGCTCTGTTGCTCCATGCAGCCTTCAAGGGTCCATGTTAAGGTCTGTATCTTTAAATTGATTTCTGATTCGCGTAATAGCTGCATATCCTGCCCTACGGAATATGAACAGAATGGATTGGTATCGTCCCTGAAAATCCATTATGTTTGTACACTGTAAGCACAAGAGATAATAAGCTGTGGACTGTCAAATATTGTGACACACACAGACACGGATTGTGTGGGATTTCGCCTTATGAAGTCAGCGTGTTTGATGCCATTGTTTCGCTGTTTGAAGTAATTGAATTGTACTGTTTTCCCATAAGCAGTACGGTATCTGTGGTTGTCTTTAACCATACTGCAGCGTGACAGCTTGTCATGGAAAATTCTCTGCAAGCCTGCCGAGAGACGGTTTGCAAACTCTGACAGGCCAAGATAAGAACCACAGCAACGTTGAAAGCACTTATTTGCTGTCCAAGTGTGCACGTGCTATCAATGTATGTTATGTGCCTGCTGCTAACTAGACTTGCACCTCCAATGGGTTTATATATAGAGAGAGAAAGACAGAGAGAGAGAGAGAGAGAGCGAGAGAGAGAGAGAGAGAGAGAGAGAGAGAGAGAATGAAAAAGTCCAGAATTCAAAATATACTTGAGTAAAAGTGCAAAAGTGTTGGCATCAAAATATACTTAAAGTACCAAAAGTAAAAGTACAAAATGTTTGAAAATAGCAGATCTACAATCTCAAAACGCGTCGCGATGCGACACGTTGTGAGCTTGTAGATCGGCTATTTTCAAATAGCCAAGGTATAAAATAGGGCTAAAGTGGTTTATGTATGTTTTATGATCATTTATATCTGCAAAGTACTAAAGTTTTCAAATAGTTGTAGTGGAGTAAAAGTACAAAATTCTGATCCGAGATGTAGTGGAGTATTGGAAATTGGAAATACTCAAGTAAAATACAAATACCTCAAAATTGTACTTAAGTACATACTTAAGTACTGGAAAAAAGGTTGGCTATCTTGCTGAATGAGACCAATTATACAATATTTTGAATTAGTCAACCATATATGTGTGATACTGTTTTAACTCTCTATTGTAACTATTCCCTCCTGGGTTTCACCACTGGCACTGTCCTTGCGTCCCAATATTGGGTTAGGGTTAGGCAAACATTAGGCACACATTTTCAAAATATCACATCTAAAAGCTTTGTGTGCTTGTAGATCTTCTGATCTCTGTGAGCTTGTTAGAGCAGCTATTTCAGCCGCACGACAGCGCCGTGTGACGGAGTATGAAATATCATCAGAGAACTGGGTTTATGAAAGTAATCTCAGGGCTGAAGTGGTCAATGATTTATGAGCTCTAGATATACTGTATGAGACCTTCTGTGATTCATGACACTATTTTAAACTATTGTAACTGGTTCACATTCAAGTGGAAGTGTTAAGCTCAATGTTAATGTAAATATTAAACATTTACACATACTATTTTTGAAATGTCATATTATATTTCACCTTCAAATGGTGCAATGCGTTCACGAATCCTACTATTCTCACATAAAGTAATTTCTGTACAGCAAAATGCTTCAATCTGCCCACAAAACCCAGGAGGCTGAGCTTGACTCAGCCACACAGAGAGAACAAGTCACAATAATATTGACCACATGAACCCTGTGTTCCCTGGGACATGCCCAGATATCCCCAGTCTGGCCATGTCATGAACATTCAGCAAAATATTTGGCAAAAAATACCTGATCTACAATCGACAACTGGATAACTTAACTAACTAAATAGGTTAATTAACGGTTCTTGAAACAACAACACTGTAAAGCTCCTATTAAGTCAATGAGTATTAAATGGTATTTAAATATTCACATAATGTCTGGGGAATCAAGTCAGGACACATGTCCAGTGATATCTTTTTACACATGAAGCACGCAACAGCAGAATGTTTGTTTTCAGAGGCACACATAAAAGCCAATAGTCCATTTGAAAAGGTGATAGACGGTGTAGTGGACGCACATGTTAGCTACTCCTATCAGATGAATGCAATATTGCTCGACATACGATCTACCACGTGATGCACCCATGTTAAACAAATCTTTCCTACCACAGTAGGTCTACGTTACGAGCCAGAACCTACTTTTATCAAAATGTACTGACAAGTGTGCAGGGAAGTGTCAGGTGTAGCTCGTCAGGTGTGCATGTCTGCCTGCCTGCTGCTGCCAGTGGTGGAAAAAGTGCTTGAATTTCCTACTTAAAGCTATACTGTGTAAGATGCTCAACTAGTGGTCAGTAGCCCTATAGCAAACCGCGGTCGCGTCCGCGTCTTTCGGCCGTTTTTCGTACCTTCACACCCCCGCGTCTGCCTCCACCTCGCCGAGAGCTATCTTTAGAGGGGCCTGGTAGGCGAGATTACCTTTTGAGTATAGAGACACGCGGGCGACTACAAATATGGCCGCCATAGCGACCCCACTTCAAGATGCGCTGTGATTGGCCGGCAGTGTATAACCCTCGCTGTGATTGGCCGGTAGTGTGATGACGTAATTTTGCCGGGAAATCCCGCCCCTGTCACGGCTAAGTAGAAAACATATAAAGAGAAGGCTTCAGAAGCTGAGAATAACGGAGTGGGGGTTCTAAAACTTTAGCGATTTAACAGTTAGGACAATTTTAAGATTTGTTTTATAAAAAAAGTTACATGGTATAACTTTAAGTAAAAGTGTGGTTTATGTATGTTTTATAATATTATAATTTTTTAGTTTTAAGATAAATAGTTGAGTAAAAATACAATATTTGGATCCTAGATGTAATGGAGTAGATAGGTATAGTAAAGTAGCCTACTGGAAATTGGACTTACTCAAGTAAAGTACAAATACTACAAGCGCAGTCAGTACTCAAGTAAGTAAATGTATTTTACACACAAGTTGTTGCAAAATAAGTAAATTAATCATACAGACATATGCTCATGGTGTCTAGAAAAAGCACCTGTTTTTGTTTATATTGTGTTTACAATTAGGTAAAAAAGAAACCTTAGAAACCCGTTAAAACAACAGGATAAACCGTGCAAAACCCCCAAAAAAATCTTGCACCAGCTGCTAGAAGAGGCTAGAATCGCCTATGCCCCTGGAGGAGGGGAGTCTCCTCCCTCCTCGACGATAGAAGTGTCCTTAACATATGTCCACTCGCTCAATGCAAATTCACACAATGACTACAGGGCTCAAGTCTATATTACTGGACTTAACTCAAGGGAGCTGCAGCTGCCGTAAGGTCTGTTGCATGTCAGGTCCTACTGAGTCTGACATATGTGTTCACATACTGTACGGCCCCACCATTTAATGTCTCTTTTGCAATGTGTGCATGAGGCGGGAGGGAATTTGCATGCTTCTGATGAATCCAGCACCAACCAATAAGAATTTGAAATTACACATTGCGTCCTTGCAAGAACATAATCAGTCTAGCAGTGTCTTAGATACAGTGCCAGTTCCTTCACCATGGAAGGAAATAAGCTAGCACTAAACCTATCCACCGTGCATGGATGGAGTGGCGCTTAACGTGTATGCAGAATTGCAGGTTAACCTGCAGCCTGTCAACCTGCATGTGTATTGACTTGCATGCGGGTACGCGCTGCTTTTCATAGACGATGACAAATGTACTCTAGCCTTCAGTGTAAATGATTTTTTGAATGACATTTCCATCTGTTTTCTTTCCTTTTTTTTTTTTTACATAACATTTAGCATTCTGGCGTCGGCAATTAGCTGATGCCCTTATCTGCAGGAAGTTACAAAAACTCCAAAGAGTGGACTCATTTGTTTTCATTTCACTTTTGGCCATTTATTTTCATCACTTTATTAAGCTCAAGCGGGGCAGAAGAATGAAAGAGAAAGTGATGGAAGAGAGGGGAGTAGCTTGGAGGGACCAAGGAAGAATGACGAAAGCTAATAATGAGAAGGTTGTTAATGATAATAAAAAATAAGTTGAAATAGAAGGCATAGAAGAATAGAAGGCAGAGAGGGGTGGCAACTGAGAAAGCCCTATTACCCGAGGGTTAGCACATGATGGTGGAGGAGGTCAGAGAGACAGGGGGATCCATCTAAAACAATTGAATATTGTGTAAAAGTTCTCTTCGGTAATAAGATTCAAACATTGAAACTTTCATATATTCTAGATATACTGGCATGCAGAGAAATATCCAAACCCCCCCCCCCCCCTTTTTTTTTAATGCTGCTTTGTTATGGCATACAAATCATGAAAATCAAAAATACATATCTCAAAATATTACAATATTACACAAGACCACTCAAAACAAGGATTTATAATACAGAAATGTCAACCTTCTGTCAGAGTAGCTTGGAGTCCGGTGAAATGTATTCTGTGTCTGACTGTGGGCCAGTGAAGTTCATGGAGGACTGGTGCTCTCTGGACTCTGGAGCGGTCCCTGGAGAGCAGGAAGGCTTCAGAGTTTCCTACCATAGTTTGTTGAGGACCTTGGTGGTTGTGCCACAGAGGAGGCTATTACGGAAGTAAAGCCTGGATGTGTTGAAGGCATGAACGAGTGTTTCTGCAGTGTGACGGAGGTGGAAAAAGGCATTTTTTTGTGATCTGGTATGACTTGGGACTGGAACATAGAGGGTGGGGTCGAGGACGACTCCCAAGCTAAAGATTTGGGAGCAGTGGGGCGATGCTGGAGCCATCCGTGTTGAGAGAAAAGTTTTGAATGGAGTGGGTGAGGGAGCCTGGACCAATGACAAAGACTTCAGATGTCACACTTGAGTTTTAGGAAGCTTGTTTCCATGCTGGTGGTGGTGGTCCACGGGGCAGTTTGGGTGATACTGTAGCAGTGATGGTTTTTGTAGGGGATGGATTAGCTGTGAGTTAGTTAGCCTGGGATCACTAACATTTTCAGGTTTCAGTTGCGGTCGGGAGCAGACATAATTTGTAGTCATCAGACGGAATTACAAAACAATTCCCTGCGTTCAAGGGCATCACAATTTTAGGGCCAACCCAATAAAACCCTTGATGCGGTGCAGCCATGCGAAACATGACGGTCGTCTCTCCAGTGGTGAAAGTGAGCCGGAACGGCCGGAACCCCCGTTCCGTTAAAACATTTGGGGCCGGAACGGCGTTCCGTTAAGAAAAGGAGAAGCCAGCTGTCAAAATCCCATGTTAAATAACCTGCCACAAACGCACGTCCAGGAAGAAAACAATAGCCTATACTAAAGTCAGATTAACATACAGTAGGCTACACAAGTGTTACTAGTTAGACTATATTTTCTGATAAAGTGCTTCTAAATTATTCCCGTGGGTTTGTGTAGGTCAGTGTAATCGCTTCTGTTTGTTTCAGTGTTTGACACGGAGCGGGGAGAGGTGGGACGTTCGTGAACGAATCGAGTCGTTTGAACGGCTCTTTGAAATGAACGATAGGATTCGGTTCACAGTAGGGAGCCGTTCCTTCGAATGAGCTAGTCTTTTGAACGGCTCTTTGAAAGGAACGGATCCCAGAGATCCGGCTCACTTCAAAGGGCCATAAATCCCATCTCTAGGAGAGACTCGTCGTGTCTGTGGCACTGTGCCTGCCATGGTGATGCAGAATAGACCAAAATGATTCTATTCTGCATCTAGCTTAAGTATTGGAAATACTCCAGTAAAGTAGGCTAGGCAAAACCTGTACTTAAATACAGTACTTTAGTAAATGTACTTAGTTACTTTAGATAACTGGTTATAATAATATTAATAATAATATATTATCTGGAATGTATATAGAGCTTTCAAACATGCTTTACATGTGTGTGGGGGCCTGGGGAGACAACAAATAAGAGAGCAGGATATGGTGACTTGACTAGGATAGAATAATGTTGCTCTATCAGCATTTCTTTCTTTGTTGATGCTGCTACTGTATGTGTTTATGTGGATATACTAAACAAAATGTTGTTGTACATCTTATCTTATCTTAGGTGATTCTGCTAGCCCTACTGCTTACCCTTCTGTATGGAACAATGAACAATATGAAGAGGCTTATTATAGATATTTCCTTTAGGATTTCAATCATGTTTCATGTTACAGTAAGTGTAATGCCGTTGCCTAATTCAGGTGTAGGACCTGTAGTGTTTTTATTGTGTGTCTAACTGTGCCAAAATGCAGTTTTCTATGCATTTCAGGGGTTTTGGGGGGTTAGAGCCTCCCAAATTTTTTCCCAAAATTGGCCGCGCAGCTTTGCCGCGCGGCCAATTTTGGGACAGTTCCGGCAAGAATTTCAAACCACTTTCACCACTGCGTCTCTCACAACGTCATGTTATGATATGACAGTTATGTTTCAGGGCTAACACTACTCGAGGATTGAGGAAACAAACAGGGGGGACCAAAACAAAGCGACGCAGAAAAAACTAAACCCGCTGTTTACTCCACGCCTAGACCGGATCACACAGGCCAGTTTAGAATGAATACCTGGCTTTCCTCGAACGTTCCATCACATTGCAACGCATTGTGAGCTTGTAGATTAGCTATTTTCAAAGGCTTTTTGGAGCTGTGTGGAACACAAGCTCCCTATACGTGGCCGTGTGTGTGGCCGTGTCTGTGTGTCTGTCTGTCTGTCTGTCTGTAGCCTACAGGACCTTTTGTGACCACACGAGGGCGCTGTTGTTCAGGCCAGGCCAGACACCCACACACACACACACACACACACACACACACACACACACACACACACACACACACACACACACACACACACAGCTCCACTTCGAACAGAGGTTCGATTTTTATTTTTAATACATTTGAAATGGAACATTCATCAGCATGTGCACCATTCAGATCCGGCAATCTGAGCTATCAGTCGGGGCGGGTGGGGCTCTTAGCCATGGTAGGCAACCCACCTAGGAGAAGGTCACTCTGAGGTAAAAACCAGGACTGTGAGAATTTGCGACCCCACAGTCCTTAACTAGCATTGAAAAGCCAACCATGAAGAACAAAGTCATCTCAAATCCTATACTTCCAGCGGCGGGAGTCCGCAGGAGCATCGCGGCGGATGGTGGTGCTGGTCCTCCTTCCGGAGGACATCATGACGACAGGGCCTCAAACCCACGGGAACGAGGGAGGGTTCTGTCTGACCACAGCATCCCATCCAATGCACTCATGCGTTGTCGGAGACCATTTGTAATGGGGACCTTCAACGCATGCACAGTGAGAGAAGAAGCTAGACTGGTGGAATTGGCACATTGTGCTGAAGAACAGGGGGTAGAGATCCTGGGAGTCCAGGAACACAGAAGAGTCCACACTGGCGACAAGATAGTTTACCACCAAGTAGAGAAACGCACGTTCATCACTGCATCTGCGGGGCGAAACGGGGCCCAGGCTGCAACAGGGGGTGTGGGAATAATGCTGGGTTCTCTGGCGCGCAGAGCTCTCCGACGGGTACACAAGCACACTGAAAGGATCCTCATAGCTGAGTTTGCAGGTAACCCAGTAACAACAGTCATAGTGGTGTACTCGCCCACTAACACGGCACTACCTGAGAAGGTTGAGGAGTTCTATGAGGACCTCACAGAAGCAGTCCGTGGTGTCCCAGCGCACAACTTCCTGGCAATCCTTGGCGACTTCAACGCCAGGATTGGACAGGAGGATGCACCATTCCCATACCATGAGTCTACCAACCGCAACGGCACATACCTCAAAGCCCTTCTCATGGAACACCAGCTCCTGGCAGCGAACACCATGTTCCGAAAGAGAACAGGGAAGAGATGGACTTTCAGAGACCGAGCCTCAAGGCCTGGGGAGCTACCTAGGCTATACCAGTTGGACTACATCCTAGTGAGGCAAAAGTGGAGGAATTCCATCCTGAACGCTGAGCCATACAGCACGTTCAGCTCTGTAGGCTCTGACCACCGTGTGGTCTCCATGAGGGTACGACTGAGCCTCAGGGTCCCCAAGCCAAGCCCCAAGATTCGGCATGACTGGAAGGCATTCACGACCAATCCGGGCCTCCAAACCAGGTACTCGGAGGAAGTCAGGAAGCGCTTTCGGCAGCTGGATAGGGGAGAGGAGCCCAGCCGTGAATATGGGAGATTCATCACAGCGAATGAGGAGGCGACCAGACTGTGCGTGCCAGTGCTGAACAGAGTAAGAGCACCACCACGGTCCAGACACCCGAAGGTTGTAGCAGCACGAGGCAGGATGGAGGAAGCACGACTCAACTTTGAGCGTGAACCAACAGAGGAGGGTCGCGAGACACTGAACGAGGCCAAACAGTCTCTCTTCAGCACCTACGACGCCATCAAAGGGGAAGAAGTGATGGAAAGTGTGCGAAGAGTGCAGGCAGCGCAAGGTGAAAGGCAATACGGGGAGGCCTGGAAGGTAATAAATGAGATGACAGGGCGGAAGAGGGCCAAGGAGGGCCAGGTGGAGGGACACAGTCCAGAGGAGAGGGTGGCAACATGGTTCGACCACTTCCAGAGGCTCCTGGGAACATCAGTGGAAGAGGGAGAGGAGGAAAATATACCGACAGTCCTCCAGGGCCTGAACATCGACGATGGACCCTTCACAATCAGCGAGCTCGCCAGGGCAAAATCCACCCTAAGAGAGGGAAAGAGTGCTGGGCCGGATGGCATACCCCCAGAGGTCTTGAAGAACTGCGACCTAGACAACCTCATCCTAGACTTTTGCAACAATGCTCTACAGCACAACAAGCAACCTGAAATATGGTCTCTGTCTAATATCATCCCGGTGCCTAAAGCTGGAGACCTCTCAAAGCCAGACAACTACAGAGGCATCAGCCTGACATGTATCACTGCTAAGGTCTTCAACCGAATGATACTGAACAGGATACGGCATGCCATCGACCCTCACCTGAGAGAGAACCAAAATGGTTTTCGAGAGGAGAGAACAACCGTAGCACAGATCCTGGCATTAAGGAGATTAATAGAGGAGGTGAAAAAGAACAACCTAGCAGCTGTACTGTGCTTCATTGACTTCAAAAAGGCTTTTGATTCTATCCACAGAAGCAAGATGGTGAAGATCCTTGAGGCCTACAATGTCCCTCCCAACATTCTCCGGGCTATCGAGACCATGTACGCAAAAACAAGGGCCAAAGTGGTGACCCCAGATGGCAGCAGTGAGGTGTTTGACATCCGAGCTGGGGTAATGCAAGGAGACACCCTAGCCCCCTACCTCTTCATCATAGTTCTAGATTATGCGCTCAGGAAAGCCATAGGGGGACGGGAACAAGAGCTTGGCTTCACGCTAACACCAAGGAGGTCAAGACGGCATCCCGCAGTAGTTCTGACAGACCTGGACTATGCGGACGACATCAGCCTGCTCTCCGACAGCATGGAACAAGCACAAGAACTCCTGAACAGGGTGGAGATAGAGTGTGCCAAAGTTGGTCTCAGGCTAAACGCTAAGAAAACTGAGGTTATCACCTATAACCTACCTGATCACTCACCTCTGACAACAACAGAAGGAGCTGTGTTGAAGGAAGTCAAGGACTTCAAGTACCTGGGCGCATGGGTCGACTCAACTGAGAAAGACCTTAAAGTAAGGAAGGCACTCGCTTGGAGGGCCCTGAACGGCATGAACAGTGTATGGAACTCTAACCTCCCCCGCCAAATCAAACTTAGCTTCTTCTTTGCAACGGTGGAGTCTGTTCTCCTCTATGGCAGTGAATGCTGGACCCTGAAGCCAACCCTGCAGAAGTCTCTAGACGGGTGCTACACTAGAATGTTGCGTGCAGTACTCAACATCAACAGGAGTGCACATGTTACAAACGAGAGCCTGTATGAGGGAATACCAAAGGTAAGCGAGAAAATTGCCACCAGAAGAATGAGACTAGCAGGACACTGCCAAAGACACCAGGAGCTTCCAGCCAGCAAATTGGTACTGTGGGAGCCAACACACGGGCACCGGCCGCGAGGACGTCCCACAAAAACATACGTGGACATACTCAAGGAAGACGTAGGGACACAGAACACCAATGAGCTGGCCAGATGTATGGAGAACCGAGATGACTGGAAACAACGATGGAGGGCTCGTCTGAGGACGACCTAGATAGATTCTGCTTAATGAGCACTTGTACTTTTGGTACTTTAAGTGCATTTTGATGCCAATACTTTTGTATTCTGGGAACTTACTTTCAACAAGGTATTTCTACATTGCAGCATTGATACTTTTACTAGTAAAACATTTGAGTAGTTTTTTTTTTCACCGCTGATGTTGGACAGGGACAGAAAGAGAAGGAGGGGGGGGGCCTACATGGCATGGAGCAGACTAAATGAGGGGGCAGCAAGAAGGAGGGAGCAAGAAACAGAACGACAGAGACGGATGTGTCGGGTGTGAAAAGAGGACGAAAGGAAAAAAGGATCACACTGGATGGATGGAAGGAAGGAAAGGACGGGAAAATTATGGATGGATGGAAGGGAAGAGTGAGAGGCCTTCATGAGTTGTGTGTGCGTGTGCATGTGTGCGTACGTGAGTGCGTGGGTGTGTGGGTGGGTGGGCGGTCACTGAGTAGATGCTGCCAGGATCCGTCTTAAGTGGGTCGCAGTCCACATCCTGGCATCGAGTGACCCCGACACAGGCCAGCATGTAGGTGAATGCAGAATGAGCCGTCAGACACAAACTCTGTGACTGACCTCTCAGACGCACCACCACCATTCACCCCCATCACTAATTCATTTGGACAGAAAAAGGTAAAGTGAGTCAGAGAGAGAGAGAGAGAGAGAGAGAGAGAGGGAGAGAGAGAGAGAGAGAGAGAGAGAGAGAGAGAGAGAGAGAGAGAGAGAGAGAGAGAGAGAGAGAGAGAGAGCACAGCATGTGACAGAACAAATGACAGGGGGGGAATGAAGTAGCAAAATAAACTCAGGTAAATAATTGAAGAACCACGGCTACAGAAGGTATTTTTATACAAACACACATGCATGAGTGTCTCATCTGGTCTAAATGCAGGATGGATGCGCTCTTGTCCACAGGAAGACAGCAGTTAGTTTACTTTGGCACCAAACCAGGAAGTCCCACTGCGATTCAACCACTGCCTGGGCAGATTGCATGCATGCCTTTTGTCTGGAAATATTACTGGTTGATACTGTATTTTGTCTTGATATACAGTGGTGTAAAGTAACCAAGTACATTGACTTGTACTGTACTAACCAAGTACTGTACAATTACTCGAGTATTAATAATTTCCAATACTTTTACTTCTACTCCACTACATCTTGGATACAAATAGGCTATTGTACTTTTATTTCACTACATTTATTTGAAACCTTTAGTTACTGGTTACTTTGCAGATTTAAATTATAATATTACAAAATATACATTAACTCTTTGAGTGCCAGCGCCCTCTAGGGGCCAAAGAATGCCAGCGCATCTCTCATAGGCGAGCGCTTTAGCTTCCAGGACTTCACCTTCCAGGACCTGACGTGCTCACGTTCATGCACGGCATGGAAATGACCCGGATGAAGATGCTAACAGAATGGCTATTCCCATTTTGTCATCTAAAAGATCATTTTTGGGCGATTTCGCCGTAAATAAACCTCGCGCCGCTTCCCTAAAACACAAAAATAAAGCCGAACTAGTTCGGGATCGGCACCAGATGAGTTAACCACTTTAGCCCTATTTTATACCTAGGCTATTTTCAAGCATTTTGGACTTTTACTTTTGGTACTTTAAGTACATTTTGATGCCAACACTTTCATACTTTTACTCAAGTACATTTTGAATTCCGGACTTTTACTTGTGACAGAGCATATCTATATTGCAGCATTGATACTTTTACTTACGTAATAAATGTGAATACTTTTTCCACCACTGCTTATACGGTATATAATTATAATTTCCAGATGTATGTGCTAAGCATGTTTTTTTTTTAAATATTATTTACACATGCGCTAGGTGTGATACAATCCAACAGTTTGATGCACTTTTGCGCGTCACTCTTGTAAGACGGAGGACATTAATTCACGAAAAGACATACAACGATAAAAGGTGCAGATAGAAGGTTTCCGCCCGACGGCGGTGACATGCTACACGACTCGTCTCATTTGAAAGGAAGAAGCGCTGCAGGCAGGGGCGTCACACCAAATTCTGGGCCCTGGGTACAAGGAGTCACTGCGGGCCCCCCATGAATGTTAACTATTGAAAAATAGCAGATATACAAGCTCACAGCGCGGCACCGAGTGCCGCGCTGCGAGCTTGTAGATCTGCTATTTTTTTTTTTAATTGTGAAAATGTGTGCCAAGAAACCTATTGTTTCCATGTCAGTGATGCTCAAACTTTTTCATGTGAAGGACCCCCCCCCCCCATCTCAAAATATTTAGTTCCAGGGACCCCCCAGAAGCAAAATTTGTGTTACAAATGTTCACTTAAAAAATACATATATTCAAAGATTTGCGCACATTTTCACGACTTTTCAAAAATAGCAGATCTACAAGCTTGCAGCGCGGCACTCTGTGCCGCGCTGTGAGCTTGTATATCTGCTATTTTTCAATAGCTAAAGTTACTAGGGCCCCTCCACCTTGGGCCCTGGTAACTCAGTCCCACTTTCCTACCCCTTGTGACGCCCCTGGCTGCAGGTGTTAGCAGCCGTGGACGTTCAGGGGTGTTCCCTCGCTAGGAACTGTCACCGTACAGTGCGTCTCTGTGGTGTCCTCTCTTAATGGCCTGATGTGTGTTCCCAACAATCACGGCTAATTGGTGGAAGCGGCGCTTGCATCTCTGCTAATAGACTGGCGTTTGCTGTGGTTGTCTCTTCTAATTGGCTGCTTTGGGTTGGCTGGTGTCCTGTTTCACTGCTGTGTGTGTGTGTGAGCTGTCTGATGCCTGCCGTTTCTCTCTCACTGTGCTCCCTCCCTTTCTTCTCTGAATGCAGCGTCGCTCTTTGCTCTATCACTTTCTCTTTATCAGCACTTTCTCGCTCTCCCTGTCTTTTCACACACACACACACACACGCGCGCGCGCGCGCACGCACACGTACACGCGCGTGCGCGCGCGCACGCACGCACGCACACATACGCACGCACGCACGAACGCACGCACGCACACACACACACGCACGCACACGCACGTACGCATACGTGCACACACACATGCAAATAGACTCACTCATAAAACACAGTCATATGGCTATGCATTAAACATGTGTGCGGCCGGCCGCGCACACACGCGCACGCACGCGCGCACGCACGCACGCACGCACGCACACACACACACACACACACACACACACACACACACACACATGCACACACGAACACACGCGCACACAGCACACACGTTGCACACACATGCAAAGTGTCAGTGCTTATTAGGAGTGATAAGATAAGATGGAGGGATGACACAGAGAGAGGAGTGTGGATAGAGGAACAGGGGGCACACATGAAAGGAGAAGAGATCTGCAAGTCTGCTTGTTAGCATACTGTAACCCCGGTCTGATTAATTCATACTTTATATAGCGGTGAATGTATCATTGAATGTGTGTGTGTGTGTGTGTGTGTGTGTGTGTGTGTGTGTGTGTGTGTGTGTGTGTGTGTGTGTGTGTGTGTGTGTGTGTGTGTGTGTGTCAGCTTAAATAGCTGCGAGCCAAACAGCGGTTGACTAAGGAATAAACACATTTGCCTCAAGGACATATACAGTGTGTGCAAACATGCATGAGTGCTTGCATTTGTTTATATGCACGCATTCATTGCATTTTAGTTCTGTGCGTATGCATATGTATGGGTAATCGCAGTGTGCAGTACAGCATGTACTGTATGTATAAGGCGAGTGTGCGTGTGTGTTGTTGTATGTTGCCGCGCATGTCTACATGCATGCGTCGTGATTTGCTTGCGTGTTATCGCTTATGCCGAGTGCTGACAGTGCATTTACATATTACAGCGGCAAGTTAATTTGCAAGTGCGTGCTTGTGTGCGCGTGCGTGCGCGCGCGCGTGCATGCATGCGTGTGTATGTGTGTGCATGTGCATGTGCGTGTGTGTGAAAATGTAACCCAGCCAGCTTCTGACAGAATAGGCAGCAGAGCATCAATATTAATATGTTTTCCTTCCAGCTTTAAACATGTAGCAAGGCTAACTGGCCTGTCTAACCCCTGTCTCACCTCCAACACACTTCATTCTCTTTCTCTCACACACTCTTTCTTGCTCTCTCTCTCTCTCTCTCTCTCTCTCTCTCTCTCTCTCTCTCTCTCTCTCTCTCTCTCTCTCTGAAATGCCACAGCTTGTCCACGTGTAGACGTGTGTGTACACATTTTTACAGTCTATGGGTTGGTGGCCAAGAATTAAGGGCGGGGTCACATGTCGCCCTGAGGCGTCTTACTAGTTATTATTATGAATTTAACAATAGAACCATATATATATCAAAACTGCAGCCTTGCACATGTTGCCCTGGTCTTGACAGCTTTCAAACATAATTTGTGTTTGTGAGCTGCTAAGCATGTATCCAGCAACCAGATATTATTTAACTGTTTAAGTCTTCCCCAGCCCGTATAAGACTCTTAAGCCATTAACAAGCGCCCGCTTTAGCCCCCCCACCCCATGGCCTATTTAGATGGATGTAAAATTAGGCTTTAATCCCTAGATTTAAAGGCTTGGTCCCCATGGTGAGCACCATACCCCGATAGATCATCACCCGCAAGACTGTGTAACATTAATATAACTAGTAATACTACTACTAATAATAGAGAGAGAGAGAGAGAGAGAGAGAGAGAGAGGGGGGGGGGGGGGGGGAGAGGGGGAGAGAAGGAAATAAAGAAAGAAACAAAATGTTTTATATAAATAAAGAAATCAATGTTATTGCGACCGAAGGTCGCAGTTTACCATGAGAAATGTCCCAGCTTGTCTGCGTGTAGACGTGAAGCCGTGAAGCCATGTGTGTACTCATTTCTACAGTCTATGGGTTGGTTCCCTTGACACATCACTGTGACATCACAGTGATGTGTCAAGGGAACACTATACTGTATAATCATTATCATATGCCCAGATACTAGGCCAATGATTGATCATTTGAGCCACATGCACACGCACGCACGCACGCACAGCTCATCCTTCTATAGCCTGACACTTCAGTCCGCACATCACCCCCCCCTGTTGGTGGGTGGTTTGTAGTGTGGACTGAAGCTGCACATATTTTATTCTATTTCGAGCGCGCCTGAAGAGCGGGCGCATTGAATGGGCCAATCAGGGTTGTATGCTTGGGGCACGTGAACTCTATGCTCCGGTCCCAGCCCCCTCCAAACAGAGCTCTTGAGCTCCCGTGAGACTCCCTCGTGGACTCTGATTGGTGTCCTCTGCCCACGTGAGAGTCTAGTGGACTCTGATTGGTCCGTGAAAACTGTCATGGCGGAGTCAGACTCGACTCGTATTATTTTAATAAACTATGAAATAGTGCCGTTTCCTCACGTTTTAATACCATTTTGCACTAACGTAAACATGCAGACATATAATATGTTATGAGAAATAACGTATTTTTGCAATGTCACGCCACGTCGCCGTCGCGTGTGTGTGTGTGTGTGTATGTGTGTGTGTGTGTGTGTGTGACGTCAATAGGCTTTAGCCTGCCCACGCCGAAGTAGAATCTGCCCTAGTAATCTCAGACTCTCCCGGAGTGAAACGTAGTGAACGTAGTGTGAGATGTCTGGCGCTCGCAGTCAGGCAAATCCTTCTATGCCTGCTCTGCGCTAGATGTGCTAAGCTTAACGCATGGCCCTCAATGCCAACAACCAATCATTTAATAAAATTCCATCTTCTCCTCCCTGTGTAGTGGACGGGCCTTGGGTGCTCTGTGGATCGATAGCTTTGATGAATGGAAGGAAATCTACAGCAGTTGCTCATGGCAATCTGACCTATTACTTCTGGCTTATAGGAACTAACCGTCTCCGCCCGTGTGTCTGTGTGTATGTGTGTGTGTGCGCATGCGTGTGCGTGCTGCGCAATTGTTTTGAGAGTTTAGGCATTGATAGAGCCCCATAGCGTGTGCGTGTGCGTGTGTGTGCGTGTGTGTGCGTGCGTGCGTGCGTGAGTTTGTGTGTGTGTGTGTGTGTGTGTGTGTGTGTGTGTGTGTGTGTGCTTGTGTGTGCTTGTGTGTGCTTGTGTGTGTCTGTGTGCATCCGTATGCTTGCATATTGTTTGTGTGCGTGCGTGCATGTGTGTGTGTCTGTGCACGCACACACACACACACACACACACACACACACGCACACGCACACGCAGACGCACACGCAGACGCACACACACCGTCATCTGGCTTTATTACGGAGAGAAATAGCCAAGGATAGCTTGAAATTCAATTTACACCGAAGGGACCTGCTGAAAGGCTGTACGGGCAGAAGTGCTTCATCAACAAACAGACAAGCAGATACGCAGGGAGGCATGATGACATATGTGCAGGCAAATCAGGTACACAGGGGAAACTAGACAGCTCCTTAAGAAGTAAATACCGCGGAAAACCAGGCCTGGATGGAGACAGAAACAGGCTGGCAGAGAGGGGCGAAAAAAAGGACAAACCGAGATTTACAGCTACAAAATGACTTGGTTATGACAACAACTGGGGCACTTGGTCTTTGCATTTTTACATCCAGAGTAGGTACAGGCATTTGCACTAATTTCACAGTTGTTTAAATAATAGGCCAGGCCATTTTCTAAACACAACAATGTATTAAAAAGCCCCTTGCTGCCAGCTGATTCTTGACAGTTTTGTTAAATCAAATATTCTAGAATCTAGAGTATGTGTTTCTCTCTTACACCAGGAGCACTACTTTGACTTAGCAAAGTCTCCAAAGTTTCCAACTTGTTTAAAACCCATATACATTGTTGACTGGTACTCCCCAGGGGTCCATACTTGGTCCCTTCCCTTTTTCGGTCTCCAAATCTCCTTGCTGAAAATAGACGATAACAGCACGGTTCAAGGAGTTGCATGAGAGGAACCTTACTCAGGTTCTGGGGGAATGGCTGTAATAATCAAATGATAAAACTATACAAGAATAAAACTATAACGATAAATAGGATCATATCCAGAGAAAGTTGCTTTAATTAATAGCTCCTGGTAGGGCTCTCTCTGGCTGGCTTATGAAATTACATGTGTGACTTGTTGTTACTCTATAATTACCACCAACAATGTCACATTAGCATTACACAGCTGACCCCATGAGGTTGGCTGTTGCATCATGCAGTCTATTCATAATGGCTTTTTGTGTGTGAGCGATAATTCTGAATTCTCTATATAAATATAAATTTAGGTCAAGGCGTTTTAATGCACATAGAGGGAGAGGGCTCAAGATTGCACTGGGGATAACGGGTTGCACAATCTTCTCTTAAAGGCAATGGCAGCTGGCACGGTGATCGGTTATATTATTGTAACACCCAAACCACACCTATGCATGCTGTAACGGTTAGCACAGGTGTTTTAGGGATATTAAGGCAGTTGTCCCAAAATAGCAACTTTTGCACAGGAATGCCCATTCCTAAATGCTAAAACCCCGGTTTTAGACGACTTGAGCAAAAATAGAGCCCATAGTCCCCCCCCCCCTCCCTCTTGGATGCCTGGATGCTCTGTCAACAGGTGCATGTCCTCATTAATATCTATGGCCATCTGTTTGCTCTCAAGGACAATAAGAATGGACCCACAGGCCATCCAAAATAACCCATAAACTCCCTGAACTCATCTGCATCTGGTATCTGTTGTAGCCATTATGTGTGCATGTATACTGCTTTCATGCATCAACATGTGTTTAATCATTGGCATTTCACCGTGCACTGGAATTGTGGGTGTTAAGCAGAAACCCTGGATCTTCATATTCCATAATTTAGTTTTCCTTCATAAATGAATTTATACTTTGTCATAATATATGACAGTGCCTTGCAAAAGTAGGGAAACCAGCCAATCTACAAGCTTACTATTTGTCAAGATATGAACATATGGCACATTGTAAGCTTGTAGATCTGATTAGTTTTTGGTTTGTTTGTTTCTTTTCTTTTTTTTTCACCTATGAACATGCATTTGATTAGAACACCAACATATTCTCACCTCTAAAGCGTCATACGTCCGACGCGTTGTGAAGTACTGTACTGCGTCGGACGATAGACGCTTTGGGATTGCCTACTGTATCAAGGGTTGGACGCATTGGGTGGTCTAAGAAGAAAGAAAAAAAAAGTAGTTCCCGAAGCGAGATTCGTTACTGCTATGAAGGGCTTACCGGTGTACCAGCCACCCGACGCTACCGCTCACGCCACTTTAAACGACGGAGCCGCGCCGTCTCAGGCGCCCATGAACGCCGAGAGACGCCGCCG